>NW_007252783.1:43432-114996 GCF_000164805.1 Carlito syrichta | reverse complement strand
GCCCAGGCAGGTCTCGAACCCACGGGCTCAGACAATCCACTCACCTCAACCTCCCAAAGGTGCAGGATTACAGGCTGAGCCACGGAGCCCGGCTTGTATACCACATTTTAAAAATCCAGTCCGGCTTTGATGGGCAGCATGGTTGGTTCCATATTTTTGCTATTGTGAATAGAACTGCAACAAACACGTGTGTAGGTAACTTTTTTTGTAGAATGATTTGAGTTCCTCCAGATATATTCCCAATAGAGGAATTGCTGGATCATATGGAAAGTCCATTTCTGGTTCTTTCAGAAATCATCACACTGTCTTCCAAAGAGGTTGCACTAGTCTGCATAATCAAAACAGCCTGGTATTGATACGAGAACAAGCATATAGACCAATGGAACAGGATAGAGTTTCCAGAAGCAAAGCCTCAATTTCTCAACCAACTCATCTTTGACAAAGCCTCCAACAACCACCACTGGGGAGAGGAGAACCTATTCAGTAAGTGGTCCTGGGAAAATTGGCTAACCACATGCAGAAGATTGAAACAGGACTGCTACCTATCACCATACACAAAAATTAACTCTGAATCAAAGACCTAGATGTAAAACCTCAAACTTTAAGAATCTTAGAAAACGCAGGAGACACCCTTATGAAAATTGGAACTGGCAACCAGTTCCTGATCAGGACCCTAAATGCCCATACCATAAGAAATAAGATAGACAAATTGAACCTCGTTTTAAATTTTTTAAAAGTATACTGACTTTTTAAAGCAAAAATAATATCAATGTGTTGTGATGTTTAAAGCATTTTTAGAAAATAGTATGACAAAAATGTACAACAAAATGTGTGGCAAAGATAGGAGGTAGAAATGAAAGTATATAATTTTATGGTTGTTGGTCTATACACAATATTTCAAAAAATATTATTTGAAAGTGGATTGTGATGTTAGTGATATATACTGTAATCCCTGAAAGTAATCACTAAAGAAAGGAGTAGATTTAAGCTAATAGTAGAAATAAAAAAGTGTAGGTAATAAGTTAATAGTAGGAATAAAATAGAATAAAAAATTATATTCAATCCAAAAGAAGGCAGAAAAAATAAATAAAAGTGTACATAAGACAATTAGAAAACAAATAACAAAATAATGAACTTAAATAATTACTGAAGATTACATTAAATGGAAGTGGCCTATCACATCACTTATAAGGCAGAGATTGCCAGATTGAAATTTTTTTTTTTTTTGAGTTAGGGGTCTTACTCTGTTACCCAGACTGGAGTGCAGTGGCATGACAATGGCTCACCACAGGCTTAACTTCCTAGGCCCAAAAGATCCTTCTACCTCATCCTCCTGAGCAGCTGGGACTACAGGCATGGGACCACCATACCCCATTACATTTCTGATTTTTTTTATAAAAAACAAGGTCTTGCTATGTTACCTATGCTGGTCTTGAGTTCCTGGACTCAAGCAATCCTTCCCTTAGACTCCTAAAGTGTTGAAATTACAGGCATAAGCCACCACACCTGGCCTGAGTTTTTGTCTTAAAGGCAAACCCAACTGTATGCTTTTTACAAGAAATGGAATTTAAAAAGAAAGAAGATGAAAAGTAAGAGCATGGGAAATGATATAACATGCATGGGATAATATATACAATGCAAAGACCAATCAGAAGCATGGTGGAGAACAGCCAAGATAAATAAATAGGGGTAACCATACATATGAAACAAATTTAAAATGTATAGATAACGTGAAGCAATACTTTTCTCTTTTTTCTTTTTTTTTTCTTTTTTTTGAGTTGGAGTCTCACTCCATCACCCAGGCTGGAGTGCAGTAGCACACTCAAGGCCACCCCAGCTTCGACCTGCTGGGCTCCAGCAAGCCTTCCACCTCAGCTTTCCAAGTAGTCGGAACTACAGGTGTGTGCTACCATGCCCAGCTAATTTTTGATTTATTGTAGAGGCCAGGTCTTGCAAAGTTGTCTGGGCTGGTCTCGAACCTGCAGGTTCAGGCAATCCACTTGCCTCAGTGTCCCGAAGTGCTGGAATTACAGGCTGGGACATCGAGTCCGGCCAGTAATAATTTTCAAAATATTGTCCATAGGCAACAAGAACAATAACTTCTGAGAGATGGAAAACAAATGAGATGGTCCCATAATTACCGTAGATGTGTGCCTTAAGAGAGCTTCCAGGCCATGGGGCATGGAGGAAGTTGGCAAATTTTTGAAAGACATTAATTACCAAATTTCACTAAAAAAGAAACAAGTAATCTGAATATCCCTGTATTCATTTAAAAAAATTAAAATTGCTGTTATAAACTTCCCACAAAGATAACTCCAGGCACAGATTGCTTACCTAGTGAGCATTAACAAATATTTAATATAAAAATGATAACAATTTCACACACTTTTCTAAAACTCAATGAGTAAGATGTAATTTCCAACTTGTTCTATGAGATTGCTATTAAACTGATACCAAAACCAGGTAAAGACATTGCAAAAAAAAAAGAAAGGAAGGAAGAACCACAAGAAAATCGACTATTTGATATTCTCATAAACAACTATAAAAAGATTTCAAACTCATTTTAGCAAAATTAGCCCCAAAATGTGTTGAATGGACAATACATCTTTAAAAAGCGGGGTTTATCCCCAAATATAGGATTGGTTCAGCAGAAAATAAATTGGTGTAGTCACTCTATTAAAAGCTAAAAAAGAAACTTCATATTAAACACTTATCTCAGGGAACATAGCAAAAAACACTTGCGAAATTCTGCATCTATTTCTGATAAAAATTCTTGGCAAAGAAAGACCACAAGAATACTCCCTCAACCTGATAAAGAGCATCTATAAAAATCTACAGCAAATATGTTACTTCATGGTAAAGGAACGAATGTTTTCCCTCTAGGGTCAGGAATAAGACAGATGTCTGCTCTTCTCAAATCCATCATTGGCAGAAAGGACTTCAACACAACAGACTTGCATATCTGGAATAAAATCTTCTGTATGTGTAACTGTGTATGTATGTGCAATGCCGGCATGCTTGCTGCTTAGTCATGGGAGGAACTGAAAAGTCATACACTGCATTATTTTTTTTTTTCAGCAGCAAAAGACTACAACCTTTCCAAGATTTTAAAAAAATTTAATAACTTATGGTTAATTTGACAATTTGCCACATGGGATGACTGTATTTTAGATCCCAGATTCTACCTGGTATTAACTCAAGCCATTTTGTTTTGTTTTGGTTTAAGACAAAATGATCATTTAGGAATGTTGAAGTAAAAAAAGAATGCTGGCTTGGAATCAAGAGTTCTGATCTTGTTTCTGCCACTTAGACAACTACCTTTCCCCTTTTTGGCTTAGTTTCTCATCCAGTTAAAAAAGGGCTATGCTAAAAGACCCCCAAATTCTCTTCTAGTTTGGAGATTTTGTATGCATCTAGATTAGTAAATCTCAAAATTTAGCATGCATCAGAATCACCTGGAGAGTTTGCTAAAACACAGATTCCTGACTCCCAAGAAAGAGTCAGGAGTGCAAGACGCTGTCATTCAGGAGATCTGGTGTGAAGCCAGGTAATTTACATTTCTAACAAGCTTCCAGGTACTGATGATGCTGTTGGTTCCCAGACTATACTAGGAGAGGCAATGGTTTAAAAACTAGAGATTCTACTAGTTGCAATTCTGCCTTAAGACACTAGGGATTAAAACTAGTCAGAAATACTCTAGCAAGGCAAAATATTTTAAATAGCCCAGAGTAGAAAATATTTGTTAGCATAAAAAGTTAGTATTTATTGTTTTATATTATTACCTGTGTTTGTTTCAGTTAAGGAAATGCATGATTTGTTTATGTTTGTGTAAATTTAATCCCCTTTATGGAATATCTTTTATGTACAAAGCCTTTTGGATTGTGTTTTGGGGACATAGGGTCAGGGTCTTCTGGCTTTCGTGCACTCATAATCAAGTAAGGAAGACGTGCATAAACACAGACAATTCTTAAATAAAGCAATAAATAAAATTGCTAAAATAGTTCTTAAAGAAAAAAAGAATGCAACACACTTCCCTTAAAAACAGGGGAGCCTGAGGGAGAGATTAATTCTAATTTTGGGGGTGGTCAGAGAAGAGGAAACAGATCTGGTGACCAGATTCTGGAGATGTAAATAGAAGATAGAAAATGCCAGACTGAGGGAATCTATAGAATAGATGTGGAGGTCTATTTCAAGTATTCTGTTTCAGAAAACAATCAACGAGCTGGAGACTTTCTTTTGGGGCACTATATGCATTTTCAAGTATGTTACTACTAAGTCATTGAGAATAATTAGGAAATAATTGTTATCTAAAGAATATTCTTAGTTGCAAAAGAAGTCATTGCAGCCATAAAAATTTTTACATTTAAATCTATTCTATTAACTTTTAGATTCTATTTGTTTTTAATTTCATTCTATTTCTACTAATAGAAATATCTTCTAAATTTTCACGTCCATAAAAAGTGGATAAGCAAATAGAAAGTTTTCAAATCAAACACTGGTCAACCCAGAGCCACAAAAGAACAAACAATATTTCTGAAAATAAATTTGGGTAAAAACCATAATGTGACATGTATTTTTAAATTTAATGACAACACATAATTATATGAGCTACGTATAAATATAATTTTATGTATTTGCTTTAAAAATCAAAGTTCTAGAACACAGAGATTTAGACAGATCCATGGGCTACACCTATGTGTTTTAATCTTTTATTCTAGTTCTCTGCTTGCATTATAGTTGAAATAATCTTCATAATAATTACTATGATTTATTGAATGACTACTATGTGCTGCCTATATAATATACATTTTCTTAAGTAACCTTAAAAACCCTAGAAAATAAGTAGTACTTACTTCATATTAAGTGTGACTTAAACAAGTAACACACCTTATAAATGGTTTGGCAGATTTCTTCTTGAATACACCGTGAATTCTTTGCCCATATCACCTATTTTGCTTCAAATTATTCTGTTTTGGCCTGGGAAGGGCAAACACTGCTGATGTAATTACTTAATAGTTAGTCCCATTATGCCAGGCATATATTCATTCCTACCTTTTTTGTATGTCTCTTAATTAGCAAATAGAACAGGAGAGTTTCCCTGACTGAGGCTATGTATTATTAATGGATCATACTGAGTGTTAGGAATCCAGGCGAGCTGTGGACCCTGAGACCACTAGGATGAGTTCAGGAGCTGATGGCCCATTCCCTCTTCCCTTTTTTACTGTCTGACCCATCTCACTAGCAGGGACTTTGATGATCTAAGCTTGAAACTTCGAGAGTATGACAGGCATGGCAGACTCTAGGGATCCATTGTTCCCGTTTCTCACAGACTGTGGTTTTGGCCTTTCAATCAATTGCAGTTCAAATTCGGGCCACATTGGGGAGCCTTATATATAATACAAGCTTCTTTATAAGATTTAAAAGTATATTTGTAGAATTAGTATATACATATGGAGAGTTGTTTTCAGCTTTAGATGGTATAGATGATTATCTAGAGTTACCAGAAATGGCCTGGCACAAACTTTGGACTGGGCCACATTCTTAAGGGCCCAGTGTGTAATTTGGACTGGGCTGCATTCTTTTAAACTGGTTTTAGCTACAGTTAGTGTGGGGCTTTTTTACTTATTATAAAAATTAAATTTATTTTATTCATATAAAGTATTGTAGAATAGGTTATGCTACATCAGTGAATTATGTTAGTTCAAGCATGATCAAACATGATATCTTGAGGTTTAATAAAAATGCAGCTAACTTTAAAAATTTCATTATTCCCATTTTCTACTAATTGCGGTTTTGGCTTTAGTACAATTTATAGTTTGTATTTGGGTTTTATTTTAAAAGCTTTATTGCTGATGATTCAACTTTATATATTAAAATTAGGAATTAAAAGCTTTTATAGAGGTTAAGATAGATATATAGGATTTTAGAATAGCCATTTTGTTAAAAGATTATAATCAATTGTTCCTGGAAATGGCCCAGCATGATCTTTGGACTGGGTCACATTCTTTAGAAAATGGTTTGAGCTATAATTAAGAGTTTCTATAGTATAGGTAAAATTAACACAGAATAAAAAGGTATTAGGATTTAAGTTAGTCATTAGGTGTTGTGTATGTATAAGCTTTAAAAGTTATTATTATTAGAATATTATGATATTAGAATTGTTGTATTGTTTTTGAGAAACATTAGCCAAGCATAAGGAACAGTGAAATAATATTGGGATTGTCCTTCCTCAAGCTTGAGAAAACACCTGGTGGGTGGGGAACGCCCCTCATCCACCTGGGTTTGTGTTCACATGAAAGGCTTGTGATTTGACCTGTGAAAATTTGGGATAAAAGACTTGCGGTTTGTCCCATTAAACAGCCTCTACACAGACAGAGTCCAGTCTCTTTCTTTCTCTTTATTTCTCCAGAATAATCACTGACACCGCCATACCTCCCAAGGGACCCCCTAAATCTCTCTGCAGAGGTTGGCCCCCGCATGTAGCCAGAATATTTACAGACTGAAGAGAATTTAGAAATATAAAGGACAATAAAAAGTACCAGTACTTAATCTTATAAACATGGTTGCAAAGGCAGAATGAGAAAGCCGTGTTAGCAGTCAAGGCAACATACACAATGTAAATGTGTCGTCTGCAACATGAAGAAAAATGTCTGGGCCCCATAATGCAGCATGCTTAGCTAGTTCCAAATAAAGGTGTGTGACTATAACCATAAATCTGTCATTTTATTTCTTTCCTTTTCCAAAACTCTCAGTTTTACCAGTTGTGTCAGAGACATTTTCTGCTTTGAGACTCTGGTTTTCCAAGATATTTCCTTCTGGAAAGTATCCAGAGCTTGAACCCTTGCTAGTCTCTCAGATATCTGTTGCATTAGTAGCCTGTTTCACTTCAGTGGTGTGGGAGATGAACAATAGCCACACATTCTTTGACATTCTTCCTATTGGGAGTTGAGGTCTGTCTGCACTACCCTTGAATCTAGGCTAGCTCGGAGACGTTTCTGCTAACAGAGTGCAGTGAAAGAGATTACGGCGGTTCTTGACCTTGTCTTTATGAGGTTGGCAGCTTCTGCTTCAGTCTCCTAAGGCCCCAAGGCACAACATCAGAAGTCAGATCACACTGCTGTAGAGAGCACATGGAGAGTATTGAGAACACATGGAAAGAGACACAGGGGTCTGGCTGAGCCCAGCTCTCCAGCTGATTTTGGCAAGACTGCGTGAGAACAATGCCACCTTGGATCCTCAAGTCCATCCCAGCCTCCCAGGAAAAACTATTAAGTCAGCATCCTAAAGAGCAAAAACAATCACCCATCTGAGTATGTGCAAATTCCTGACCCACAAAGGGATGACATATACTAAAATGATTATTGTTTTAAGCCATTAAGTTTTGATGTCATTTTTACACAGTAGCAGATAATGGAAACAAATGGGTATTCTGAGTTTGGGACTTACGTTTCCCTTCTGAGATGGTTCATGCCAGTTCTCCTTCTCCCTTTATCCCTGAAGATGGTTAACTACCTTCATAGCACACCACCATAGCCATTCGCTTCATATTTGAAGACTTCTGCCCTGAATTCCTGTTTCCAGTCACCTTGAGTTGACTCGTCTTCTCAATTCCTGCTTATTTATATGTACATCCTTTTCTGCCTTGGTTTGTATATTGCCTACTCTTTATAAAGCATGCATGCCCTGTTTTGTACATGGGTCTCTCTCTCTCTGTGTTTATATCAGGCAAGACTCTCCTTACAACAGTTTCCCGTTTCCTCTGTGGGTTGTGTGTGTGTGTGTTTTTCTCTCTGCTGATGCCTTTTTGCCCGATCTTTATGGATGAGTCAGTTTTTGCACATTTAATTAACTTTCTATTTTTTTTTTCCTTTTTCTGCCTCTTTCCACTAATTTCCTTCTCTCTCCTAGAACAAGTAATACAGCAAAGTGGATTGGAGCACAGACATTGAAGATGGGGCCAGACTTCAGCTCTGCTACTTACCATGCGATGACTTTGGACACATTTCTTTGCATTTCAGTGTGGTTGGGGAGTTTTCTCATCTGAAGTATGAAGATAAAAGTAGCTCTCATAGAAAACAAATTTGTGGTGGCACTCACCTGTAGTTCCAGCTACTTGGAAGGCTGAGGAGGAAGGATCGCCTGAACCTGGCAAGTGGATGCTGGGATGGTCGTGAGCGTGCCACTGCTCTCCAGCCTGGGCAACAGAGTAAGACTCTGACTCAAAAATAAAAAATGAATAAATAAATAAAAAGAAAATAAACTTGGGTTAAAACCATAATGTAACATGTATTTTTACATTTATTTATTTATTTATTTATTTTATTTTTGTTTTCGAGTTGGAGTCTCACTCTGTCACCCAGACTGGAGTGCAGTGGCCACTCCCGGTCACCACAGCCTCGACCTGCTGGGCTCCGGCAATCCTTTCGCCTCAGCCTTCCAAGTAGCTGGAACTACAGGCGTGCACTACCACGCCCAGCTAGTTTTTGATTTATTGTAGAGATGAGGTCTCGCCAAGTTGTCCAGGTGGGTCTCGAACCCGCAGGCTCAGGCAGTCCACCCACCTCAGCCTCCCAAAGCGCGGGATTACAGGCTGAGCCACCGAGCCCAGCTTTATTTTTAAATTTAATGACAATGCATAATTATATGAGCTACATGTAAGTATTATTGTTGAGTGGATTAATCAATCAATATATATATGTGTGTACATAAATATGTACAGTGTATACGTATGTCTGTACATATTAGAATGGCAGTTGGCTCAAAGTAAGGGCTCCCTAAGATCTGATTCTCACTGGGATTTCTTGTCCCTATTCCTTGTCTCTCACTCTTTCCTTCTTCTACGTCTCACATTTCCTTGGAAAGTAATTGATGTGGAAATTTTATTATTTTTTGAGTAAATCAATGGAATTCAATATTCCTTTTTTTTTGAGTTGAAGTCTTACTCTGATGCCCACGCAGGAGTGCAGTGGCAGGTTCATGGCCACCGCAGCCTCGACCCTGCTGGGCTCAGGCGATCCTTCTTCCTCAGCCTTCCAAGGAGCTGGAACTACAGGTGCGTGCTACCACACCTGGCTAATTTTTTTGACTTATTGTAGGGACGAGGTCTCACCAAGTTGTCCAGGCTGGTCTTGAACCCACGGATTCAGGCAATCCTCTCACCTCTGCCTTCCAAAGTGCTGGGGTTACAGGTGTGAGGCACCCCAATGAGTAGATTGTAATTTATTTTTCTCTCTTAAAAAGTTCTCCAAATGATATAAGACTCTTTAGACGTGTGTAGACATTGACTTTTTAATTTTTGTCTCCTGAGGTACAATATATAACAAGATGCCTCATCCAGGCTTAGTTTAGGGAAGGATGATGATGATTATGATGATTATTGGAGTGACACACCAGACGGATGGCATTCCTAGGAAGGACAATTCTGTGAGTGAACACGGGTGGCTTGTGCAGTTTCTGACAGACCATCTCCAAGTTTTATCATTTTCTCTTCTATTCAGGACAGCATACTGCCTTAGGTAAAATTTCTCGGAAGGTATCAACTCTGAGACAAGGATTTGTGCACAGGAGATTTGTAAAGGGAATACTTCCACAGGGGCCACCAGGAAGGGAAGGGGGTCAATAGGACAAGAATGCAGAAGAAGCTAAGTAAGAGACTCAGCCTGATTTTGCAGGAATATTAAAGTCTCCATAATGTAAAATCCACCATCACATTTTCCTGATCAGTGGGGGAGAAAATGGGCTTTCATGTATTTATATCAGTAAGTAGTTGACTAAGGGCTGGGGATATGAGAGGTACATGAGGTCTTAGGAACTTTCAGCTTCTTTGCTCTCTAAGTCTGCAGGCAAAATAGCTGCAGTTGGCCTCAAGCAGTTTTCACAAGAGTCTAGGTATAAGCCAGAGGCTGCAGGAGGCGATCCAAAGAGATCTGGACAGAACACTGAGCATATTCTACCCTGGCCCTAAGCATAAGAAAACACAAGGAGTTGAGTATAACAGTGTTTTAAGAACAAAATCTGGGGCAAGCCCTTCAGTTCCCCTCCCACTGTGGGAGCTTTTCTGTCCTTACCAAAAAAAAAAAAAAAAGAATAAAATTTGAATCTGTTCAAAGTTACTTTTTAAAAAGATGTCACTCACGTGTATTGGTGCTTTAACACCTAGCAGGTGGCATCCTCTATATCTCTTGGCTCTCTTTTGTGTCACAACATGGTTATATATCTAACTACCTTATACACTAGCTTAATTTTTTTCTTTTCTTTTCTCTTTCTTTCAATAGTTGCATAGCTTATCTGTGCCTTAATTCAAACTCATTTTTCTTATGTCTTTTTGTTTTGTTTTGTTTTGTTTTTGCTTTTTGAGTTGGAGTCTCACTCTGTCACCCAGACTGGAGTGCAGTGGCCGCTCCTGGCCACCGCAGCCTCGACCTCCTGGGCTCTGGCGATCCTTCTGCCTCAGCCTTCCAAGTAACTGGAACTACAGGTGCACGCTACCACACCCAGCTAATTTTTTGATTTATTGTAGAGATGAGATCTCACCAAGTTGCCCAGGCGGGTCTCGAACCCACAGGCTCAAGCAATCCACTCACCTTGGCCTCCCAAAGCGCGGGATTACAGGCTGAGCCATCGAGCCCGGCTTTTTCTTATGTTTTTATTGTATTTGTAAGTTAACACAAGTAAACATGATGTAAGAAAAAGAAGAGGAGTCGCTCCAAGTTTAACACATATCACAAATTCATTTGCCTTTTCAGATCAGCAAGACTTCTAAAGGTGGTGATAGCTAACTTCTTCTGATCCTGCTAGGCTATTTGGAGTGACCCAGGCCACCCTGAAAAAATCAAGTTAAAGGAGAAACCATTTTTACTGATTCCTTGATTTCAGAGGTGCCAAATGCACCCTTAAGCCCACTCCTAGACCCTATACAGCCTTTCCTTGACTGGTTTCTAAAGCATAGAAAAGGCCAGCCAAGAGTGACGCATGAAACAGTGATTTAGTGAAGCTTATTTTTGGCAGCCAGTATTTCTTTCCTGAGTTTCTTTTTCGCCTCTTCTGGGACTCCTGTGAATCTGTTGCCTCTGTGCTTCTCCAAAAAATGAGAAACTAATACTGAGATTTGTCTGTCTATCTATCTATCTATCTATCTATCTATCTATCTATCTATCTATCTATCTATCTGTCTATGTATCTGTCTGTCTATTGAGTTGAGTTGAAATCTCATTCATGTTGCCCAAGCTGGAGTGCAGTGGCATGATCACAGCTCATGGCAGCCTCCACCTCCTGGGCTCAGGTGATCCTTCCACCTTAGCCTCCTGAATAGCTAGGACTACAGACGTGGGCCACCAAGTCTGGTTAATTTTTTTTTTTTCATTTTTGTTGAGACAAGGTCTTGCTATGCTTCCCAGGCTGGTTTCGAACTCTTGAGCTCAAGCAATCCTCCCATATTGGCCTCCCAAAGTACTGGGATTATAGGCTTGAGCTACCGTGTCAGGCCCTGATTTTTAACTGTGTCCACCATAACTTGAACAGTCCTGAGTGTAAAATGGTTAAATAGATACTCCCCAAACTGCTGTAGTCAGTTTTGACATGAGACATGCCATCCATGATATTCATACTTTAGTCAATGTAAAAGCTGTTATTATTCCATCTAGAGATAACTCTTCTTTTCTAAATTTTGGAACATAATGTCAATGCTCTCTTGATAACTTTGTTCTCTCTTTCCCTTTCTCCCTCCTCTCCTCTCTATCCTTCCTTCCATCCATCCATCCATCCATCCATCCATCCATCCATCCATCCATCCATCCACCTATATGAGAGAGAAACAGATAAACTGGGGAAGGACACAAGAGGGAATCAGGAAGAGGGAGGGAGCAAAAAAGAACACACATGGGCATTTCAAGGTTAAGAAATAAAGCAGGCTGAAAGTCGTTTGCGAAACAAATTAGAGGAGTCAACTCTCTATAGACATCAACTGATAGCAAAGTTTGAGCATTTGTAGATACAAAAACGAAGGCTAGTCTGAAAATAGTAATGAGGGCTTTTAAATAAGCAGACACAAATCCCAGTGTAGGTGACCTGATAAAATTCTATTAGGGCAATAGAAGAGAATATAAGAGAATTCCAGTCTGGAGCAGTACAGATATTCCAAACTGGTTAAGGGGGTCTCAAGTTTCTTAGTAAAAAGTAACTAAAAGTCAATTTTAGAACTCCATCGTATTAGTACATCAAAATTCACATACATATGTATGTATTTAGTTATGATGAAATAGATAAATGTGTGAGCAAGTGCATATATATGCAAGTGTAAATGGCAAGAAATTTTTATGGAAAGATATGACTAGATAGGGCAGAACATCTCAAGCACCTTAATCCTATTCTGAACAGGTACACATACTCCCAAATCTAGAAAAATATGTGTGTAGAAAAGAAAGCCAAACAAAGGAATATTTTATTACCGTCTTGGGTAGACTCTAGACTGTCATGGAGAGCTCTGGTGGGCTAGGCTACCCCTTACCATTCACTGATTCTTTTGGCTTGGTTAATTGAGCCTATGTAGTCTATGAGCAGAATTGAGTAGAAGACCTACTTGCTTTCTGTTCTTCTACTCCAAAGCTTAAATCTACATTTTCAATGTCAGCTCTCCTTGGATCAAGGAAAGCACACCTCTAACAACAAGGAATGGAAGAAGCCGCAGAAAAATAAGATAGTATCTGGCTCAAAGAGTAGGGTAGAGCTGGTTGGATTCCCATCCTCTGTGTTTTTTGGGTTGGCTGAGAGGGAAACTCAAGGGAGCTTCCTTGGCTCTTACACAGCTGCGTGGAAGAACTAGCCAGGGTTATCCAACACACACCAGACAAAAGCTTAGCTCAGTTATATAAGGCCAGAAACATAAAGTGCCTGAAAATTATTGTCTTTCTATAAAACAAAACCAAATGAACTCTTTCTCTTAATCAAGAACTTCCTTTGTTCCCACAAAGGAAGTCCCGTAAATGGTTTTTACCCTCAAATTATTCCTGAAGAAATATTAAAATACTAAAATAGTACAGCAACATCTTATTTTCTTTTTGCCTCTTACCCTTCTGTCGGTTCTGTTGCTCAGTCCTTCCAAAGCTTTAGTATGTCAATTCCAGATTTTGCAGAGCTCTGTGAAATTTATTTGTTCAGTAGCCTTCTCCTTTCTTCATGTGCAGCTCTCATTCACCCTTGTTTTCATTCACCTAGTTCAGTTGGAGGCTGGAAGTGACTAGTCCATGGATGGAATATTCTCCAAACTGGGCTAGAGTGCCTTTACAGGAATTAAATCTCTGTCTATTCCTTTTCTAGTCAGGAACTGCAGGGTGTGGTCTTTGATTAGTTAGTTAAGAGACATTCTACATATTTATCATCTTGGAAAATCCAAGAAAATAGGCTGACACCATCTGGTTTCCCAAAGCAATACAGATGGTAGGAGACAGGGAGAATTTCCCAAGAATATTATCATCTTTAGAAGATCCCTTCGGTATCTGGTTTATCTCTGAGATGTTCAATACTGTTCTCCCAAAATCTTGGTTGTTTGGTAATTGGCTAAGTTCTCAACATATAGACAAGTATCTTTACAATAAAAAACTTCCTTTCTGTTTAAGTTAGTTCAAGCTGGGTTTCTGTTGCATGTCTGATAGGATCCCAATGTACCAAAACTTTTGTTTTATGTTTTTCATAAAAACATGACTACACTAGTTCTAACTGGTACTTCAGCTTCAAACCCTAATTTGGGAACTCTAGTTGATGGGACTGGACCATGTAGAGGACTTCTTTAGTCCAGGTTGAGTTAGACTGAATAACCTAGAACAAAACTAGCCCAAAGTTGTGGACTTTGCTTACTCTACTCAAATCCTCCTTGTGTCTTTTACCATGTGTCAGAGACTGCTAGTGGTTTATTAGAATTTCCATTTTTATTTTTTTACTTGTGATGAATATCCTGGATTTTAGTTGTATATATGGCTGTCTGTAACAAAAGCTCTATTTTTTAATCTTCTTTATAACCAGATATGACTATGTGACTAAGTTTTGGTCAATGAGATGTAAGCGTAAGTTTTGTTTGTTTGTTTTTTACAGCTTCATGAAATTCTCTTTAATGGTCATCTGGCATATGCCCTTTGCTTTCGCTCTTCCAAACCTTCCTCTTTTCACTTGTCTGCAATGTAGTCAAGCTGGAGCTTGTCCAGTCCTCTTGGCCTATGAGGTGGAAGTCATGGGTCTGGGTCTATGACATATTTTGTTACATGAAGCCAAACTAATCCTATATGAAGAAGCATCCAGTTGGAGAAAATTCCAGTTGAGTTCACATCGAATGGCAAGAAGACTCAGAGAATAATGAGAAGGGTCCTTGGTGGCAAGACTGGAGTAGATACATCTTAATTCCACCCTCTAGGATTGTGGCCTAATACAATGCTCTGAGTCTTGGACAAAATCAATTTCGTCTGATTCTTCTTCATTGTGAAGAGACTTTAAAGTAGTATTATAAAAGAGGCCTGAGTTATTTCTATAGGACACCATATTTATGTCTATGTGTAGTAAAAAGTATAAAATTCTTATTCCATGAATGATTTCAATCATTCTCAAAAAACCTTAATATCTTGCTAATGGTCGGTCAATTCTCCATACAAAATCAGAGTTATCTTCTAAAAAACTAACCAAATAATGTCCCTATTTTACTAAAAGTCCTGTAATAATTGAATGCTCTTAACACAATTAGCAAATATTGTGCCTATTTGTTTCCTTAGTTGTTTAGGGGTTTTGTTTAGTTTTTTTTTTTCTTCCTACTAACTATGAGGGGGAAAACAAAAAAATCCAGAATTTTTTTTTGGATGACTGGCCCCTTGTAGTACAGGCTTCCTAGCCAGGTAGATATTCTAGAAACCCATTCGGCATCAGTATACCAGCTGGCATTGTTGTGAGTATCTGCGTTCAGCTTCAGTGAATTTTTTATTTTTTTGAGATTCTTTCAACACATTTGCCCACTTCATAATGGGTGATTTATGAGCGCACCTGCCCACACCTGATCTTGACCAAAAATGGCATGGCCCCCACGCCCAACTCTCCCTATTCACCTGATCTTGCCCCAAGTGACTTTTTTTTTGTTTCCCAAAAGGAAAAAAGTCCTCAAAGGAGCTTTTTGCTGATGTGGAAGAGGTGAAACAAAAAATGGCAGAAGCGCTACAGGGCACCAAAATCGATGAGTTCAAAAACTGTTTAAAGCAGTGGAAAAAGTATCTTGATGGGTGCATTGCATCAAACAGAGAATAATTTGTGTCTGAAATCTAAACATATAAGAATAAATACATGATTTTTTACAAATAAATTTCTTCTTGGTGGGGCATCTCCCGTTGTATAAGCTCTGAGAAGGCTGAGACAATGATTATCTTATGTATTCAATATCTAGCTCTGTGCCTGGCATGGTAGATAGTCAACACATACTTATTAAATGAATGACAAAGAGGTAAGTGAATAAGGAAAAAAAAACATGCATTTGAGGAATCCTTGAGATAACATTGTTCTATAATGGTATCTCAACTTAACTGATTATTGTGGTTAAGATTATGGTGTGTGTAGCCGGGCTCGGTGGCTCAGCCTGTAATCCCACACCTTGGGAGGCTGAGGTGAGTGGATTGCCTGAGCCCGCGGGTTCGAGGCCCGCCTGGGCAACTTGGCGAGACCTCTTCTCTACAGTAAATCAAAAATGAGCCAGGCATGGTAGCACACGCCTGTAGTTCCAGCTACTTGGAAGGCTGAGGCGGAAGGATCGCCAGAGCCCAGCAAGTAGAGGCTGT
The DNA here is from genome assembly GCF_000164805.1 of Carlito syrichta. NCBI lineage: Eukaryota > Metazoa > Chordata > Mammalia > Primates > Tarsiidae > Carlito > Carlito syrichta. The sequence continues at coordinate 99,196 of NW_007252783.1, read as the reverse complement.
GGTGGCCGGGAGCGGCCACTGCACTCCAGTCTGGGCGACAGAGTGAGGCTCCAACTAAAAAAGAAAAAAAAAAAAGATCATGGTGTGTGAAAAAGATTATGCCAACTAACACTTCTTATAAAATCTTGTTTTAATTCTTCTGTTTGTAGGAGGTGAGGGTCATGGTATGCTACATACTACAGGCAGAATTCTAAGATTGATCACCCAATGACCCATGGCTTAATATAACTACCTCTTGAGTATGGGTGAAGGTGTGAATACGATTAGGTATCCCTCTCATACTTAGGTTACTAATATGTTGACTGATTAATCTAAAAATGGAGGTTATCTTCAATGAGCTTGACCTAGTCAGATGAGCTCTTAAATAAAAAATATCAGCAGACACATTCCTGCTGGCCCTGGAAAAAAACAAACATCTATGCTATAAACTACCTATAGGAGCCACATGGTAAGGAACTGCAGGTGGTCTCCAGGAACCGAGAGTAATCACCAGGCAACAGTCAGAAAGAAAATGGGGACCCCAGGTCTACAACTGTAATGAACTGAATTCTTCAAATGACCTGAATAAGCTTGAAAGAAGACCCCGAGCTCAAAATGAGAATGGCATTATGACTGACACCTTGATTGCAAACTTGTGACACCCTAAGTAGAGGGTCCAGTTAAGCCATGCCCAGACAGCTGACTCACAATCTGAGTTAAGTCTCTAAGTTTGTGGCAGTATTGTTATGCAGCTATAGAACATGAATACAAATACTTTCACATACATTATATTAGTTGTTTTTACAGCAATACACAGATTTATATTTTATCTCAGTGTTTACAGATGAAGAAAACTGAGCTCAGGCAGGTTAAATAATATGCCAAAGTTTATCCACCTAGGAAGTGCATAGAAGAGTAGGGAAACTTTTAGAAAGGCCATATTATGGATGGAAATACCTATGTTATGTGTTCAAGGAATGGAATACACTAAGAAATGAGGCTACAAACACCTCTACAACATGATGCAATCACTTCTATCCAGCTGACAGTGTTGAATTGATACCATAATTCTAATCAAACTGTGATAACCTAGGCTGAGATTTTCAACTTTAATAGCTTAGAGATCTCTGTAGGTGGTTTCTGGGCTATATATTTGTACTCTTGGCTTTCTTCACCTGTTTCTCATTTTCCAATTATTTTATTAGCCATATTCTTATTGAAATCTCTCTTAAATCCTATATGGCATAAGGTGTAATGGAAGGAAGGAAGGAAAGAAAAGAGAGAGAAGGAGAGTTGAAGGGAGAGAATGTGAGAGGGAAAGAAAATAAAGATGTAAGAAAGGAAAAATGATATAGCCAGGAAGAAAAGAAAGGCAACCACTACACGATGATGACTTGTAACTGAGGAAGCTATAACTGAGAGAGGTTAAGTGACTTGCCCAAACATTATTCAGTTTGCAAGCCATAAAGCATAGTTCTCAAGTCTCTGACTTTAAAGTTTATGCAGTTTTTCAGGGTGACATGAATACTCGATTATCCTCATCCCTGGGCTTTCTATTTTTAAAGCAGTGTGTATATTTCGTTCGAGCAAATCATGAAGCAAGCACCTATTCCACCTACTCACAACGCGAGATGCACCAGTGCCCTTCTGTTACCAACTAGACTTCATAGTAGATTTGGGTCTTTTTTGCATTGCTAAGAGGAAGAGGCTGATTGAAATAAAACATGATGGTTTGGGATAAGCTCTAATCCGCACATACTCCAGAAATCATACTTTTAACTTCAGGATAAAATTGGTGCCTTGAAAATTTAATGCGTCACAAAGCAACTAAGAAAAAAGAGGCAATTTGAGGAAGGAGAAGAAAAGAATAAAGCAGAAGGTAATAGAAGAAGGAGGAGAAAGAGGAAAAAAAGGATTACAAAACAGAATAAAAATGGATGTTTCAAAAATAAATCTTAGAATCCACTCTGGTATTTATATTGTATTTTTGCAAGTCTTAAAGAGTCCCTCTTTGTGACTCATTTAGACTGGATGAGGCTTGGATTGTACTATTCTTTAGGCCATATGGAATATCAGATTATTGGAACACACGGATCCATGCAATTTATCAATGCTGTACTTCATCATACAATTTGAGATGGGATTGCTTGATTGAGATTTTTTTTTTTTGTCTAGAGATCAAAGCATTTTTTAAAAGTTTTTCCATACACTAACAGTTTCTGTTTATTGGGAAGAACATTTAAGCTTGAAGAAAAAGAATAAACTCTAAGAATTCACCAGAAATCTTCCTAATTACAGTTAATGGTCACTCTACACTTTTAGTTGTTCAGACTGAAAAATACTGGAGTCATCTCTAATTTCTCCCTTTCTCTCACTCCTGCTTATGACCGATGAGCAATTCTGGTAGCTCTAGTTTCAAAATAGTTCCAGAATCTGACCCTTTATCATCAGTTCCACTGCTGCTAGCCTATTTTAAGACATCATCTCCTCAGCTGTTTTCTTTGTTCTTTGTCCCCTAAAGCTGATTCTAAACCTGGAAGCTAGAGTGATTCTGTTGAAATACTAGTCAGGTTAAGGAACTCTTCTGCTCAATTCCTCCAACGACTCCACATTTAGCCCAGAGTAAAATCCCAAACTCACTGAAGTGTCACTTTCCTGAAGTCATCTCAGTCTCTTTGGAGTTGCCATAGCGTCTTGGGGTCTTATAACCACAAGGCTCTATCTTATTAATAGCATGTGTAGGGTGAGGTTTCACAGGGCATGCAAAACAAACAGGTTCTAAGTGGCTAAAATCTGTGTTTTGCGGGGGCTGTTTGAAATAATTAGATGTATGAAAATTTTAGTTTGGTACTGGTGGACTTTTGATCTAAAGGATATCAGCCTGCAGTGATCAAATAAATATCCTACGGACCAAGACACAGATGCTATCTTCATCTCAATTATGCAACTGACATTACAAGCATTGCTTTTTCCAGTCAGAAAGTTTTTTGGTCAAATTCTGGTTTTGCTACTTCTATTCATTGTTTAATTGTGGGTTTCTTATTTATTCTGTCCCCATTTTATTTGTGTTTTAAATATTATTTTAGGATTAACTTAAATGATATATAAAAAGCTGCTATACATGGCAAGTACTGAAGAACTGATAGTTCTTACTAATTTTGATTGAAATTTAAAGTAATGGGAAATGTGGGGGACATTTTGATTGGACATGCCTGACAGCAGTGTGGATGATGAGTATGACTCGAATGACCTTTGGCAAACAATGCAGAGACGTCTGCAGAAAGCTAAATGGAAAGCCAAACACACAACAGTAATCATGATACAACAATAACAACAAAAAATGGATTTAAGGAATATTAAGGGGAAAAAATTAACCGAACTTAGTTGATGGATTGAGTGCAATTTCTGGCTGGAGAAAATGGGTAGGAGGTGGTGGTACTGTTTGCCAAGACAGGGAAAGCAGAGGATGAGACAATTTAAAGGTAGGAGAGAGATGGTGAGTTCAATTTGAGACTTAATCAGTTTCAATGGGATCGAATACTCTCATCAAGAAATTTTGTTTACTTGTTTTTTGAATTATTATTATCTCTAACTATAAGGATCTGGAAAAAACCAGGGTTGGAAATGTAGATGCTAGAATATTAATGTCAAGTGGTAGTTAAACTCCTGCAAATGAATGAAATTTTCTCTGTGTGAGAAAGAGGAGGAAAATCAAGGTAGGTGATGCCATTACCATCATAGGAAGAAAGAATTTCAAGAAGAAAGATGATAAACAATTTCATGAGTAGTAGAGAGGTCATGTAAGATAAGAACTGAAATATGCTTGTTTTTAGCATAGAGAGCTATCTGCAAGATAAAATTTACTGTAATAGAGGTAGAGAAACACAGACACAGGGGTTAACTCAGTTCTAGGTAATGGGGAAGGAGAGGTACATACATACTGCTCTTTGGGGAAACATGGATCTAAGGTGAAAGGACCACAAAGGTGATCACTAGAAGGAGACAGAGAGATAAAAATAGAAAGTGCTGAAAGAAAACTAGAAGTGAAAATACAAAAGAGAGGGGGCCCACTTGATTTAAGTAAGGTTTCCCAACAAATGGGAAGGTGTGGTTCAAAAAACAGATGGAAGGGGTAACATTTGAAATGTAGGAAAACAATTTAGCTAAAACAGGAAGGGAAGAGGTAAGGCTTGTTCTGACTATATTTATATTTGTTTGTGTTGTGGGGAGAGAAAGGAAGTGGAGAGAGCGTTCTTGCAAGATGATCTGTATTTTTTCTCTAAAGAAGAGTTCATTTGCTGAGAGTGATGGCAAAAATCAGGTTGCTGAAAGTCTGAAAATATTATTGTGGGGAATAAGAAAGGAAGTGGACTAGGGATAGTCAGAAGTTTTACTGTGTAGTGTTAATAGCTCAACCGATGTGGGAGACCGTGAATTTGTAGTGGCATCAATCCATGCAATTGTGGCCTTTGTTTTCAGCAGGGCTTGGCAGCCAGCTATGTGACTGGAAAGGGAGTGACTGGTTTATCCAGGGTTTGAGTCTTGCTAATTAGGTGCAGAAGAAGGACAAAGGACAAGGGAACTAATGGTATTGGCAAGAGATACTTTTAAGTAGCATATCATGAAGTTTAAGTGGACTAAGTTTGATAACAATCATTTAATGCCTACTTTCAGCAAAGAGGAATGCTGTGTTTTACATAAGCTATCTCAAATGCTCATATCAGATATGTGAGGTGGGTATTACTACTCCCATCTGCAAATGAAGAAAATGAAACTCAGGTTGAATAATTTAATGAAGCCAGGTGGAAGATAAAAGATAAAAATAAATCGAAAGACCCAAGACTAGAGTACTTAATGAGATTGAAGAATATTGCTAGTGAACAAAAAAGTTGAGGAAGCAGAACACTGAGAAAATTATGGACATACTGTTGTAATCCATATAGAAATCCAGAGCTGGACGAATCTGGACATGAAATGGTCTAGGGTGTCCATACAGAGATATATAAGTTGAGATTGTTCACACAGAAGTGGCAGTTGTCCAAGATGAATAGAAATAGGGGTAAAAAGCTGACTGTGTCATTGATCTGGTCAAGTCTTTGACAAGTAGGCGGAGGGGAGTAGCTAGAGAGTGAGACAATGGCAATGATACGAGAGGGCAAAGCATGATTTTGCTAGATGTCCTGACCTCCAAGGATACATTAAGGCTTAAATACAGTAGCACGAAATCCCATTCTTCTGAGTCTTCCTCCATGTACATCCCTGTCATCTTTGATCCCTCTTGAAATGTTCTATCATGCTCCTATTTATTCTGTGCTGCTTCAAGTCTGATTGATCTACTCATAGCCATCTCTCTCCCAAGTCCATACCTGAGATCCAACATATAACTCTTCTAAATTGAGCTGTCCATTTCCTTGATTTAGCAGAAATCTGAATAATTCTCTTAAAAATGGGTAGCCTTGAAAACAGAGGCAGCCTTCCACCCGGCTCACGTTTCCTGATAGAGCTCAGGAGTGAACCTGAGCAGTCTGTAGTTTGGGGACACGAAGGAATGATCACTTTTCAAGGTTCCACTAACGGGTATGGAGATTTTATTATGTTGCCTCTGAATAAAGTCTAGCCTGGGTAGGCAGGCATTTAAATTAGCTCATTTTCAGAATCTGACTTTGGGGTGGAAATAGCAGCAGTCCCTAGGGATGGCAAGCTGTCCAGAGCAGCATTGCTTCTGTGGCTCCTTTGGGCACCAAATCAGTTTCTTTGTTCCTAGTAAATTGGGGTCAACTAAAATCTCTAAGGGTTGACTTTCTCCATGCCAATTGCCATTAAATTTCTTTTCCTATGTTTTTGCTGTCCTTTAATGTAGGCCTATGCTTACTTTTCTGTTTGATTTTATCATTTTGACCCAAGTCTGTCATTTTAGCCTATTTACTGTTTTACAGTTTTGATTTTCTCCTCCAAAGTATCAGTTATTTGTCTTGACATGGCCTTATTTAATTTTTTTTCAAAAAAAAATTTTTTTTTTTTTTTTTGAGTTGAAGTCTTACTCTGTCGCCCAGACTGGAGTGCAGTGGCTGCTCCCGGCCACCCCAGCCTCAACCTGCTGGGCTCCGGCGATCCTTTCGCCTCAGCCTTCCAAGGAGCTGGAGCTACAGGCGCGCACTACTACACCCGGCTAGTTTTTTGTTTTATTGTAGAGATGAGGTCTCACCAAGCTGCCCAGGCGGGTCTCGAACCCACGGGCTCAGGCAATTCACTCACCTCAGCCTCCCAAGGCGCAGGATTACAGGCTGAGCCACCGAGCCCGGCTTTTTTCAAATTTAAGGGTGTTTTCTTTAGCTTCATTTTAGCTATTGGAAGTTAACAAGGCAGGATGAAGGGCAAAGACTCTGGAGTACCATTATAGAACTCACAGGTTACATCCTTAGTTTATCAATATGGAGCCATCTAATGGTAGCTGTCTTAACAAATCTTATTCATAAATATGCCCAGAGAAGCGTTGTCAAATCCTTTGTTTAATTTAATGCACATTATATAGAACTTTCCTGATTTATTATTTTGAAAAACTCTAAGTGCCTCCCCCTCAAAAAACACAAGAGGATGATGGGATTAGTAAGGCCATATTTGACATCTGAGAGCTGTGGTGATTTCCTGTGTTCTGTACAGTTTCATCTGATGCTAAAGTCGGATCTTCTAGCTTTTTTTTTTCGAGTTGGAGTCTTACTCTGTTGCCCAGACTGGACTGAAGTGACACGCTCATGGCCACCATAGCCTTGACCTCCCGGGTTTAGATGATCCTTCCACTTACCTCAATAGCAACAAAGGAAACAAAAAACCCCACTGTTGGCTTTGGTTGATTCTCTGGTTAATGACACTGCTCTCCTCAGACATACCCAAGGGAATTGTGAGATCCACTTTGCTTACCTGCTTCTTCCTATTGATCACCATCTTTCACAGATACTACATTCAAATAATCTATGCTATCTACAGCCCCTTCACCTTTCTCTGCATTAATTCAGACTCTATTTATTTTGGAGTTGATTAATATATGTAGTTTTGCACTCCTGTATTTAAAATTGCTACTCATCTGAATGTTCTTTTCTTTACTCTCAAAAATCCATCTTTTCATTGCCACCAAAGCAAACTTTGCAAGGCAAATAGAGTCATATCATTATTCTTCATAAAACCCTTAGCAGACTCATCACTGCTTTCAAGATAAAGTCCAGATTCTTTCCCATAGCATATAAGGCCATTTGTCATCTGTTTCCTGCCCACACACCTCCCAAATTTCTTGCTAGAGAACATCAAAACTACTCGTAATTCTCCAAACTGCATATGCTTAGTTATGCCAGACTCTTCTCAAAGCCTGTGATACCCAACCCAGCATTCTTCTCCTACTTGTTTCACTGGCAGAGAACTACTCATACTTGAGGAATTAGCTCAGGTTGTCAGAAACTCACCCACTTCTGCCCCTGCATCTGAAGTTGAATTAGTGGCTCATTCCTCTTGACCACCACACCGCAAGGCACATGCTTAGGTAAAAGTACATTCATAGCATTTGATTAGCTTACATGTTTCTTCTACTAGGAAGATTTGAAGATAAGGATTTTGTCTTGTGGAGTTGTATTACCAGTACCAAGTATGTTGTCTGGCAAATTATAGGTATACTATAAATACTCATTGATTAAATTGAGTATTAAAGAAATATTAATTATTGAAAAAAAGTCTATATGTGTTTATGTATGTGTGCATATACATATATTTCTGCTTCAGAGTTACTAGGAGGTTTTATGTTAAACAAATCATATATAAAATCTAATAAAATAAGCAGCAATTTACTGAGCACTCATCAAGTGCTTGGTATGTCACATGGTTTCCTTCAATCTTCACAATTCTATACCGTCTATAAAAATATATTCATTTTATATTTGAAGATACTGAGAATCAAAACACTTAAACTATTTTTTCTAAGATTGCATAGTGAGTAATAGGTTTAAATGCAAGTTCGTCCTGTCCCCAAAGCTTAAAATAGATAGATCTTCATGTATTTTTATGTGCTGAATTTTTGTTTGTTAAAAGAGAGAAAATGATTAATCATTGAGGCTAAGAATATTTTTTTAAAGTTTATTACAACTTGCAGCCTGGGTAAATTTGGCCTTGCTTCCAACTTTTGCAATATCTGACAAAAAAGAGGCTGGAATTTAGAATATCACTTATGTGGCCTGTCTACAACTGGCATTTTGGTTCATTAAAACAAGAAAAAATAAAGGATGTCTGATAAAATGTTATTTTCAAAAGAGAATTTTTTTTAAAAAAGGAAACGTCCCTGGTTTTGCAGATATAGTTTTGGATGCATGAAAAATATGGTAAGGCCGGACTTGGTGGCTCAGCCTGTAATCCCGTGTTTGGGAGGCCGAGATGAGGGGATTGCCTGAGCTCGCGGGTTCGAGGCCCTCCTGGGCAACTTGACGAGACCTCATCTCTACAATAAATCAAAAAATTAGCTGGGCGTGGTAGCACGCGCCTGTGGTTCCAGCTACTTGGAAGGCTGAGGCAGAAGGATCGCCGGAGCCCAGCAGGTCGAGGCTGTGGTGACCGGGAGCGGCCACTTCACTCCAGTCTGGGCGACAGAGTGAGACTCCAATTCAAAAAAAGAAAAATATGACAAATATGTATCATAGGAAGCAGACTGTGAGCAGATGAAACTATCTCAGCCATGGCTCAACACCTTTCCTCCCCAAACACTGCTCCCTGTGGAAAGGGATATAAAATTGAATATCCTTACATATTTGTTTGACTAAAGGAAAGCATTCACTATTCCACTAGTAGTTAACATATTTGTTTCTTGTCTCCTCCCAGACTGGAGTGCACTGATACAATCTTGGCTCACTGCCGCCTCGATTTCCTGGGCTTAAGTGATCCTCCTGTCTCCGTCTCCTGTGTAGCTGGGTCTACAGGTGTGTACCACCATGGCAGGCTAATATTTAAAAAATTTTTTTTGTAGAGATTGGATATCACTATGTTGCCAAGGCTGATTTCAAACTCCTGACCTTAAGTGCCTCAACCTCCCAGGTAGCTGGGATTGCCAGCATGAGTCACCTTACCTGGTCTCATTTTTTAAAAATCAAGATTTATGCACCGAACAAGTGAAGGAACATTCATTTGGAATAATTTATTTTATTAGTTATTATTATTAGTTATTATAAATTAGGCATAATGCTTTTTAGAAGGTATTGCAGTTTTCTCACAGATTACTTATACTTTCAGTGCTTTTATTTCTGATATTGGAATGCAATGCTTACTATGTCATCTACAAAAATCTTATTAGAGCATCATGTAAGTGAAGTGATTCTTAAGACAAATATCCACATGATAATTCTAAATTTACTAGGAGTAACTCAAGCATTCTAGGTAATTACTTTGCACAGAAAAAAGCTTAGCCAGTTGCATTAGGCCCACTCTACATGTTAATTGAATGGGATAGCTGCACATAAGATGGACACATATAGGGAGCACATGTGCTTGTCCTTGTAATGAGAAATAATAGTTGAATACCAAAGCCATTATAATATTCTCTTACAATGGAAGTGTTATGTTTTCCTAGTACAATATGTTAGAGATTTTGATTTCTCAAGGCAAATAGAAAGAAGTTTTCTTGTCTACCAGCACAATAATAATTAGACCTAAATATACACCATTTTCATATCTAAATGGACTGTTTGTAAATGAGTGCTGGTTTCATATAGTTGAAAACAAGGGAATTAAACTATGGCTAAGAAGATTAGCCCAACTTGTGAAAAGACTTAGGTACAGTCAGTATTGCATTCATTGGGGTATTAAAGTAAAATCAGTAAGTATTTGATTGTGTTTGGTTAATAATAGAAAAACACTTCCCTAGCTAAAAGAATGAAATCCATACTTTATTAACTGTCCTAAGAAAAGTTAGCACTCCTTCGCAGCCACTCTGTGCAAAGCTTTGCCTCCAGATGCTATTTTGTACTTATTTTGCAATGTTTATTATGATAATCCAAGACGTTTATGTCTTAAAAATACATTGGTCAGTTTATTTACAGAGAGACAGCTTCTTGAAGTGAAGACAGTTTACTTTGGGTGTGAGTTAAGCTACACAGCACTAGAAAGATTGGGTGTGGCTGGTTTCCTCCAGTGTGTTCTCTATTATTCCTTTCATTTCCTTCCATGAGGAGAACTCTGTTTTTTTCTTTTCTTTTCTATTTTTACTTCTGTAAGATCTTACATGGTTTACCCTGTGAGAAATTGTTGAGTTTTTGCAGCAGTTACTCTTCAAAGGAAATGAAAGAAACATGAGGCAGAATGGGTGATAGGACCTGGCCATCTTTTGATTACAAATCTGGCTCTCGTCAAAGGTAAAACTGGAATAACTAGAGAGTTTTTCAAGGTACTCAGGACAGAGCCCACTTTGTTGTATTTTGATAGAATTCTTGGTGTTTCTCAAACGAGGTTCAGGTCTGGCTAGCAGGAGAGAGGGGAAGCAGTTGGTGGTTATGTATGTTCAATAGGGTTGGACCAAGGATTGCGAAAGATTCCATTATCCCCTTCTTTTATGTGTTGCAAAATGAAGCAATATTAAACCGTAAAACCAGTATAAGAAATTTCAGCCAAGTTCTCGTTTTTCCCATTATGAGTATTTCGGTGCCATTTTGGTAATATTAAATAGCATTCCTTTCAAAAATTGCTTTGTAATATAAAACAATGAAAAAAATTTTGAGTTATTTTTTTTCTTATCTCTGCTTGGTTGAATTCATCAGTAGACTTAGTCTTTCTATTGAGAAATCCAGTTTGTAGGAGTGCAGAAGCATGACAAAATCAATGTGATATTCAGCGAAGGCTAGGGAAACACTGAGGAAAATTTGGGGTTAGGACTGGTATGGTGTCTTTAGAACTGTAGTCAAGCATTCTGCAGTAAGAGTGAAGCTTTGTCTCGCAAATTAGAACATATAGGGAATTCTACTTTTAATGATTTCCCTCACTTTAGCATCATTTTTCTTTCTACACTTTAAGAAGTGATTTGGGGATGAATATTTTTTCTGAAGCATTCTTCTCCATTCACTTTTAACTTAATATTTACGTCTTGTATAATGTTTCCAACGACACAAGGAAAAGCAGGACAACCTGCCCCTTTTTCTTTGAGGATCTGAAATCCTTTTACACCTCTTAAAGAGACATTTGTAAACATGTTACCTGTGGCTAGTCATTATAACCGACTACTTCTCCAATTGAACTGTTCCTCAGAGGTATAATTTATTTTATTTAATTTTAGTCATTTGAAACACTGCTCGAAGAGCAGATCAAGACCTTCATTTTGCTAGCCATCTCAGTAGTTCAGTCATGTTTGTTGTTACAGCTAAAGATGTTCTCTTTCAAATTGATAATTAAATCACTCTTGATCTCTGAGAAGTGATACTTAGATAACCATCCATATGTTCACTTTTTAAAATAGCAAACACAAAATTATTTAACTCTAAAAACAATAATGTGTTTTCATATAATTTTCGCAGAATGGAAAACATTAATATGTATTGTGGGTGCCAGGTTTTGTACCTCAATTACTACAAAATAATATTAAGGTCTTCAACTTCCACCTGGCAACCTGATAGGAAATTTTAGGAGAATGTTATGTAGCCTACATGTACTGGTGCCTCAAAGCACCATCACGAATTAACTATACATTATGGCAGAATCTATAGACTGATTATTTGTTGATTTAAATGGTATCTCATTAATGGGTGAAAAGTGCACCAACTGTTTCTTTTTTAAATTTTTTTAAAAAAATGATTGACTGGTTTTGCATTCATGTGCCAAAGCGACTACTTTAAACCTGAAACAAGTGATTTCTTTAATATGGTGATTTCTCTTTATGCTTAACAATTTCGAATTATTCTTTGTCAGCATCGTCTTAATGTATCTGCGATCTTTTTGACTAGCTTTTTGGAGGGGATGGACAGAGCAGAGGCAAGGAAACTGATACAGGCCATGAATTTCAAATTGCCTAGGCCTGTGGGCATGTCAGTTACCAAGCAATTTATTTTGATCATTGTGGAAGGGATAATTTTTATAATAAATTTGAAAAGTCTAGAACAGCACATTCTAAAGATCTCTTCTTTTTTATAAATAATACTATTTTGAATTTGATTGGATCATCTGGATATTCAAATTAAGCTCTATTTTCTTGATCTTACACATGTGCACATTAAGCTATCCTTTAAATATTCCATAGTCAATAAGTGGAAAGATTGGCTTACCACAATAATTCATTCTTCCCCCCTTCCATCCGAAAACTCCAACATTTAAGAGGAGACTGGCAATCAAGAAAGCTAGAACTTATTTGCATGAAACTGACTCACTTTCCTAAATTGACTCTGCATGTCTGTGTCTTTTTTGGAATCATAAATTATTCTCACTGCTGGTTTGGATAAAACTAAATCTATTTTCCTGTAGCATTTGGTGTGTTCCTAAAGTGAGTCATAATCATTTTTTACTATGGAAAAAAGATCAGCAGGGGCAAATTTAGAGATAAATAGATGCTTCCTCTAAATAATTACCACATGAGAAAAATTCCTTGGATGTTCAATACCAAGTGTTTTTATTCTCATTTTTATAGGTTTTGTTTTATTATACTACTGCTTTAAGAAATGTAAATAGCATTCTTTCACTAGTTCTATATTAGGAGTAGGAGAATTTTCTAAATTATTTCTTCTACAGTTTATTCCTAGATTAGTTTTTTTTCTCCCATCCCAAACTAGTCAATCAAAAAATATAAATAAGCAAAGGATAGAACCAAGGTAGGGAAAGAGATCAAAGGTCAGGATGAAATGATTGCTGCCAGAGACAGCCCAGTGCCCCAAGGCATGGCGTTTATTTTTGGCACAGCATTTTGGAGGATAGGCAGTAAGTATATGATTGTCACTGAGTAGCTATTAAGGTGAAAGCAAGAGTCTCATTTTTTTTGGGATCAACATTTTTTTATTTTCTTTTTTTTTTCAGACCTTGATATCATCATGGCCAGTTGCTTGACTGAGTTGTTGCAGAATTTCCTACCTCTTGGGAGATTGGGACTAACCTGTTGTGTGCATGGTCTAGGGAGACCACACATGGTAGCATTAACTGACTCAGAAATGTCTCTAGTTCAGGTCCCAACATTTAGTGGTAGTTTATTTTGTTGTGCTTGGTTATAGAAAAATTTACAAAGGGATGTCATGCCTCTAATCCTCCTTTGATACAGTTCCATGAAAAAAATACACTAGAAGGAAAGGCTACATTTCTGCATTTTCAAATATGTGGTTGCCTCGGGTATTGGTATTAGTATTGTACTTCCTTTTTAGGATGAATACGGGTACTTTCCTCCAAGACTAAAATCTCCAGTGAGGGCAATAGTATAAGAAATGGGGAAAGAAAAAACAATAATAGCTTCCATATTTATTGTACGTTACAATTTCAAAGTACTTGCAATGCACTGGATTATTTTAGATTTTATTATAAAGGTAGATGCTGCTTTACAAATTTCAAGTTGTTAAATTCCTTGAAAAAATATAGCTCTTGAAATTTTTCTTTTTTTTTTTAGTTGGAGTCCCACTGTGTCATCCAGGCTAGTGTGCAGTGGCATGCTCACGACCACCCCAGTGTCTATCTGCTGGGCTCCAGTGATCCTTCTGCCTCAGCCTTCTGAGCCTAAACTACAGATGCACGCTACCACACCCAGATAATTTTTTTTATTTGTTGTAGAGACGAGGTCTTGCCATGTTGCCTGGGCTGGTCTCGAACCCGTGGGCTCATGCAATCCCTTCACCTTGGCATCCCAAAGTGCTGGGATGAAAGGCTTGAGCCACCACGCCTGGCCGAAATCATTTTTAATGGAAATTAGGGATGCCTAAAATAATTACAAATGTTACTATACAAAAGCTAATGGATCAACTCAACCTTAATTAGCTAGAAAAACGTTGGTAATTAAAGCTATTATTCAATTTTGTTTAAAAGCTTTTCTAATATATATTTGCAAGTTCTCTTTAAAAAAATAAAACGTAATCTTCAATAAGTGATTTGATATCTTGGATTGTCTCAACATCATTTGAGCCACAATTTTGGCTGCACACAACCATATAGAGGTGTAAGATATTTTGCACACAACTATATAGAAGTGTAAGTGATATATTTATATATCAGATTACTTTGAGGTCCTGAACTTCTGTCTCCTGAAATAATCATGTTGTCACTTTTCAAATTAATGAAGTGTTTCTACCAGTTGAAGTAGCGTCATCACTGTATTTTAATGACCATGCATAAAAGTGGTTATTATTTCCCAGCTTCTTCCATCCTTCCCTCCCCCCCAACTTTCCTCCCTTCCCGCCTTCCTTCCTTTCTTCTTTCTTTCTTTTTTTTACTGTCCCTCACTTTTTTGTACCTGTTTATGTAATGGATGTGTTCGCCTCATCATCAGCTTGAGAGACAAGGTGAACAAGACATGGTGTGTGACAACCAAATTCCTGATATTGAATGTCTGAAAGTAGTTGGAGGACAGTGAAGCATCATTTGAATAAAGAAAGTGACTTTGATAGTTCCAACAGCAAAGAAGTTCCATTGATGTCTTTCCTGGATCATTGCAATCCTGATTAATGACTCAGGAAAGATGACAGTGTTAGTCAACGCCCCGAAGAGAACTGAACTGAGGGCTACTCCACAGTCAAAAAGGGCCGTAGCAATCCAGGACTTCCCAGGGAGCCAGACCTGCTCTTCCGGTTCTCTCTCAGCTGGGGCTTCTTCTGATAGCACATAATTCTCATTTCTCCTTTTAATCCCTCTTGCCTTCTAAAGCGCTTACCTCCCCCACTCAATGTCCCATCAGGGAATCCATAGGTTCGCTGCAACATGCACACACACACACACACACACACACACACACACACACACACTCAGACAATTTGAGGTTTGAGTGAGAGCTAAGTCTTATCCGGAATTGAGGCCTCTATGATTTACTTAGCTTTCTTCATGAAGTACTATTTCAGATCATGGGAAAAACCTTCAATGTTGCATGCCATGGACAATCTTGGAACTAACAATAAATACGAGTTTAAAGGATGTGATGAAAGGGAAGGAATGTGGGCTTTGGAGTCAGCTAGAGCTGAGTGTGGCTTCCAGGTTCGCTGGTTGCTGGTTGTGTGACTTTGGGCACTTCTCTGTGCCTTGGTTTTCTCTTTTGTAAAACAAGGCTATTCATAGCTCCCTCAGATGGCTTTAGGGAAGACTGGATAACATAACTTAGTCAAAGGGTATGTGGATAACATAAAGGAGGTATCACCATGTGTTTTGTTTTGTTTTTCTTTTTCTAAGAAATCTTGAAATAAAACAAAAATAATTTACTGGGTTAGTAAGAAGAAATGTTGTTGCTTGAATTGGGAAAAGTCTCAATCGGACCACCAAGTTTGTTTGATCTTATTCTTTCAGAGAAGGATGGATTCTAGACAAATTCTCTGTGTTGCAAGAGGTTACATACTGCAACAGATCAGCTATAAAAGGGTTTCTCCCCACAGTTGTCTCAGAAGTAGTTAAAGTTGTACTGAGAAAAAAAAATCTAGCCAGTTCTTCTTCTGTCATTTAAATATATTCATGAAAAAGATGGCGTGTCTTTATTTATGCCCATTTATAGAAAGGTATACTTTTAAGAAGAAGTAATTTCTCAATTTTAAGAGGGCTCCAAATTGATATTTACATTTTACTTTCTAGTTATCATTATTCATTTCCATGATTCTCATATGTATAATCATTCCTTGAAATTATCACACATATACACTTATATGAATACTATCACAAATCATTAATCAAGAAATAAAATTGTTTTATATGTGTGACTTGTGGAATTAGTCATGACTTTTTATTGACATTTATTTACATACAGAATATGAGGGGGACCTCCCCCCAAAAAACTGGAATTATCTTTTGGAGGGCGGGTCCCTTGTAGTACACTCAGAATTTGTTCCTTTGGATCAAATTGTCAACCAAGGTTTTTAATCTGAAGGTTTTGAGAAGGTTGCGTCACGATTTGCAGAAAAAATGTTCCTGAGCATGGCAAACAGGTGCCTGATTATTCTACCATGAAAATGCACCTGCCCACATCTTGCTAAGTGATCAGCAGTCTTTGACCAAAAAAGGGCATGACTCCCACGCCCTACCCTCCCTATTCACCTAATCTCTACCTGAGCGACGTTTTTTTGTTTCCTGGGATGAAAAAAGTTTCCTCAAAGGAAATGTTTTGCTGATGTGGAAGAGGTGAACCTAAAAAGTGGCAGAAGCACTAAAAGGCATCAGAATTGATGAGTTCAAGAACTGTTTTGAGCAGTGGAAAAAGCACCTCACTAGGTGTGGTGTATCAAACAAAGTGTACACTGAAGGTGATTAAAGTTTAAACATGTAAGAATAAATACACAATTTATAATAAATAAGTTCCATTTTTTGTGTGTTTTCCTTCATAGTATTATACTGGACAATGAACCCTTTAATTCTCATAACAACCTTGTAAGAGAGGTGTTGCTTCTTTCATTTTGCAGATAAGGGATGCAGGCTTTGTGAGACCCCACCATTTGCTCAAGGTCACACAACTTACAACCAGTTAGTAGCAGAACTGGGATGTTAACACAGCTGTCTAACTCTAGCTAAAGAGCACTTCCCCTTGTCTTTACTGTCTCCCTCTCTGAGGATCAGCCTCTATTCTTGGCATAAGATGTATTTATTTATGTTTTCTTCATATCAATATTGTAATAACCACCAAGGTGAACAACTTTTAATTCAATAGCAGAATTCAACTCAGAGTCACAAAATTTAATCTGACTCCTCTGAAAGTCTGTACATTTCCACTTTGGGGAAAAAACAGGGTTGGGATAGCTTCCAAAGGATGCTATCACTGTTAAGACTCATTAAGGGCATTACCTTAAAGTAAAAGAAGTGTCAAATGTCCCCTTGTCTGAGACACAGTGGTCATCTCCAGTCCCCCTCTTCCTTGTTGCACATGAGAAATGACGTACCAATCGTTACACACCTGGGACTAGAACCAAAATCTTCTGAGGACAGAAAAGAGGCCTCCCCTTAGGTATAAAGCAGAATTTGGGCATCAGGGCAGAAGCATGGGTCAAACATTGGCAGTTTTATGTTGCTGCACTCTCTGGATTCTTCGCATCGAGAATTTACCCACTATCTATCACCATCTACAGTTTACCAGATCTCAGAGTCAGAATCAGGGCAGAAAGTTAATGAATAGTGCAGAAACTTTACTAGAGGTTGGTGAGGAGTTTTTGTTCAAAGTTGAGAAGGCTGCTAGCCTGAATTATGTATGATTCCATGCGCTTAAGGATCAGTTACAGGTGAGTGGAGAATTGCAGTTAAAATTGATGTTATCTTTGTCTTCATTTATATTTCATTCAGTGTATGAAAATTAATGTTAGTTTTCCCTTCTTTTTCCTTTTAACAAGTCTAGTTTTATTTAAATTTTACATCAAAGATTTAGATCCTTGGTTGTTGTCTGGAGGATCACAGGGAAATAGCCTTGAGTCAAAACACATGGGAAGACATGATAGTCATTTGCTACCATCATTGTGTCCTGGTTTATTTCACCTCTTTTGCAGCACTGGATATACACATGAAGACCTTTCCCAGTAAGTGCTTGTTGAGAAAACAAATACAATGGTAACACGGAAAGATATACAAAAATTAATCTGGTTGCTTGTACTTGACTGGTAACACTGAGAACAAAAATGGTGCATGAAACCATCCAAAGTGCTAAAACATGGTGACATCCTTCTGCCCAGTGTAATTCTGTAGGATCTAAGGTTTGCTTCTCCTTGGTAATATACGTTTTAGTGGAACATAGATTGAGAATTATTTTATACATGGAAATATTTATTTTGGGGGGACAAGGAAAGAAACACCAGAGTAAGAAGCAGGAATACATCATTTAAAATTTTTATGTCTTAGAAGAGGAAAAGAGAAGTGGAAAATCAATTAAGCCAAGCAGTTCACATGAACAATATGGTTAATAGAGAAAGGGTTTCCAGAGAGAGAGGCAGCCAGAAGCCAGATGAACTGCAAATTCTTCAGAAAGGAGGGATTTTGAGAGGTCTGGGAGGCATGATAGAACAGTTGTGTGTTCTTCCATGACAACAGTAAGGTTGGAGGGGAGGTGGGATGGGAGTAATGAAATTCTGTGCTACACACTCAGAGATGCCAGCTATATCTTCTGTGAAACACCGGTGAGGCCTTCCCCTAGGGGGACTTCAATTCCCAAAAGAAATCCACAGACTGAGAAAATACAGAGATGATAAAGGCTAAATGTTGAAGATGCAGGAAACTGATACACAAGAAAAGATGCTTATTTCCAAGCAATGAAGAGGGAGCAGTGACATCATTTAGGTAGGCCCATGTGTCTGTAACTAACATTTTCTTGATTAAAATAAGAAAGCTGAATATCTGTCTCCTAATATCCTATATGTTTAATCTCCATGGGCTCAGAGAAATATGGATTCAAAAAGCAAACACAGAGAAATGTAGGATGTTCTGAATTACACAGGACACAGCTTCTCTGCTTTAGCAGAATTATCCTTCTTCCTAATTCATGGGTCTCTAAATTGATCAACTGCTCAATAAAACAAACAGCAAAAGAAAGTGAACAAAACTTTAAAAACTATTAACAAATATATTTATTGTGGTGGCTTTCTCCTCTACTAGATACACCTTGTTAGAAAGTAGTATCCCTTTTAGTTTCAGGTGGATCATGAAGCAGATAATAAAATTGTTTTTCTTTCATTGAGAGAGAAAGAAAACGCATGACTTTGCAAACATGTTATAATCTCCTTGCTCTATTTTTTTGTTTGTTTTCTAAGAAATCAGAATTTTCTTCTAATAAGTATAATTTTGTTTCTGGAAGTAAGTTACAGGCGCATGTTTACAGACTTATATAATCCAAGGGTAACAGAGGCTGAACCACACAGTGCTGACATAGATTGGAGACCTGTTCCAGGCGATCACAACCCTTCACAGCTTTGTTAAAGCACAAAGGTAATCTCCAATTCTATGGTTTCTTCCACATTTTGCCTGTCTTCAATCCCATACGGTATATTAAACTCTGGTATGCACTCCCATGTTTCTTGCAAAAGTACAGGATGAGGGCAATAAAACTAATCTTAAAACAGTTATTTCTGTGATGATCAATCCTATGATTCCAAATACCAGGACCCAATGCTGAGCATTCTCTAGCTCTCCTGGACAAAACAACACAGTCTTTTGATCGATGCTTCTCTCTTCTGACCTCTTATTTGTGTTGAAGAGATACTGAATCTTTAAACTTGCAGGATTATCTTTTGCTTCTTCAAACAATAGCTTGAAAACACATTTTTTAGGAAAGAGATGTGTCTTCTCCAGATGTTATCATTACGTTGATACATCTTATAGCCTATTGATAATTATATACACAATTTCTTGTCTTTTAAAAATGCACAGAAGCACACAAGATGACCATTTAAAAGTATCCCCTATTTGAACTCTTGGCTCTTGGTTGTTAACTATGCTCGTAGGAAGAATATAGCAACTATTTGGAATGTCGTTAGACAGAGCAGTAACTGATATGTTGTCCATTTGTGATCTTAACGGCTAGAGCACCTGTCCTGGGCATCTGGTTGAGATAGCAGCATCGTGAGTCTACAACAATCTCATGGGACCCTCTAGTGTACAGTGCTGACTGATACCGATTTCTGTTGTTTATCTTGGACTTTTCGCTTCTTCTGCTGCTGTTTGTCTTTGTTTTCTCGTTGTTCTGCGGCTTCTCTGCTGGATTCTACATCTCTGTTGTCAGGTACTGCTTCTTTACTTTCTTCTTTATTAAGTTTTTTTCTTTTCCTCTCTCTTCCTTTTTTTCCTGTAATGAAACGATACTTCTTTAAAAATTACATCCACGTATGTTCTATTTGGTTATTCTAGGTTTTAAAAAATGACTTAAATTGTTTTTTTACATTGCATACCATCATGAGAGACCCAAATATCTACTATTTAAATCATTCATTCAAGTCCTCATTATTAAATCTGTGTTATAGCCCAAACAATGTAAACATTAAATGACTATATAATATAATGAAACAACGAATAAATGAAAGTTTGAACTCTAAAGAATTATGTTCTTGTAAGTTTGGAATTTATTTTGCATAATAGTTATTTAGGTATAATATATTTAATAGAAAGTTTTGAGATTTCTTGCCGTTTAAAACATTTATTATCTGACTCCTAGTTAAGGCACCATTTTATATTCAAATTTTTCCAAGTGGCAGTTTCATATTTGCAATGTGTCAAGATGTTTGCACGCCATCTAAGAGAAGAGAACTGATTAGCATAACAAATAGGGAAATACTAGTTCATGATGAATACCAGAATAACTGTATTTTAACATAAATATTTGTATGTTGAAATTAATATGCATTGCAGTTTCTCTATATGCAGGGTGGTGACTTTAACTTATCAATATCCCTATGCTATATGCTATAGAGCAGGAACTCAGTATCTCTACTGATCAAATGAGTAGATATTTGTTGGGGGTATATTGGATTCCATGGGGTCTACCCCGACCTTGAGCAAGGTTTGAAGCATAGATTTGTTTCAGACTTACCCTATGAGGAAATATTAAGTGGAATCAACGTGACTTTCAAGGGTTTGATGAGGGAAGGCATATTGTAGCCAACATGGAACCAAGGTGATGAACTGAATTTTATTCTTTTGGCATTGGAGAACCGCTGAGAGTTTTAGAACAAGATTAATTTGATCTAAGAGGATAAGTCTGGCACCAAATTGGGTGAGTTGTTTTTATGCATTTCTAAATAGTGAATTAACTAGACATTTTCTTACATAAACATTTCACATATACAATCTACAATGCAAAACAATTTCCAAGGGCATGGTTAGAGTAACAGCCATGAGCACATACATCACCGTGAGAAGCTACTTAGATTCAAATCAATATCATAGTAAATGAAAACCAGGAACAAACTACTCCCTAATGTGGAACAAATTCTGAGTGCGTATTCCCACACGCTGAGCCATATAAAATTTGAAATTAGACTGTCTACAATAAGTCACTTTGGACAAAAGTATTTTGGAGGAATTATTTGCATGAGAGAACCAAAATATTTTCATGTCCTGAAACAGACTGCAGATATTAAATTCAGTGGGTTGGCTTTTCTTTCCTCGAGCTCTGGTTACGGAATCCTAGGGAGTGGTATTATTAATACTGCATAGGTATACTAAGCCAATACAGTCTCCTTGGAAGAATGATTTTATGCCACAGCTAGCTTTGTCATTAGACTGTTTACAAAACCTTCCAGTTGCTTTATGAAGATCTGCCTTGTTGGACTCAACATAACATACCTCTGAATTCTGGACTCTAAAAGGACAGTTAACACAAATGAGAATTCAGCCCAGGGTAAAGCAAGTATCAAGTTGTTTGAGATATATAGAAATGAACAAAAAATATTAGAGTCAGTTATTAGGCCTAAACGGAACTACTTATATACACTGATTTTTCATTCCATTCTTCTTTTCACTTCAAATAATATTGCTGGGTTGACAATATTTCTACAACAGGAATCCAGCGCCTTCTTTTCCTGCTGGGTTTCATAACTACACATTTGATGTGCTGACTTGAATGCAGTAACTAAACAAGGAAAACTGAGGAGAAAGTTTGCCTACCTGAATATGTAGCGCAATTTAAATTTTATGAAGCACAAACACAAAGAGAGAAAGACTGGTTTTCATGATACGTGCTTGATTTTCAGAAGGAGATGGCTGCTGAGGTTGGATTACATAACGTTACCCTGTTGAGGAGTGTTTTGGAGGTGTTTAAGTTCAATTCTAAAAAAATCGTCAGTGGAAATCATTCCAAAGGTCCATAAAACGACTGACCCCAGGAAAATGTCATCTCTATGGAAATCATCCAGAACTTCGGTGTTTGACATTGTTCTCTTGATGATGGTCCAACATCTTACAGCTGTGATCCCAACCATAATGTTTTGGACACATAAGAACTATATTATTTCTTCCTTGGTCACAGATTGATTTATATGTTTTTTAGCCACTTGTGACAACATACTCAGCTTGCAGTGCCTTTCTGCCTATTAGCAAGCTGGTATGATTATTTCCTAAGACAGGCAGAAACATTTTGGGAAGTAGTTGAAGCTCAGTATTATCGCTTTATATCCAAGGAATAACTAGCCTGGGCAGTGAGTGCAGAGAAGGCTCAGGAAAGTAACAGGAAACGAGCACACTGAACTCTGCTGGTGCCCAACAGAGGACTGTTGCCCAATAGAAAAACGGGATGATTATTTTTTTACAGGCCATGTGTTAGTGGTTGGAAATGCTAACTACCCTTTTGCATAAATATATCTTCCTCTTGTCCAAGAAATAAAATAGCAATGCAGAAGAGTGGCTGCAGTCCATTAAAAATCACGTGCAATTTGGGATAATCTTGTAAGGTTTTCATTAAAGGGGACTTCTGTTTTTATTCTGGGGACTTTACATTGATGTGGTGCATAGCTCTCTTTTTAAAACTTCTTTGTTTTTGCAATTTTGCAGACTAAGCATTGTAGCTATAACAATCTGACACATATATGTGTGCTTTGCCATTCACTGAACGTGTGTGTGAACGTGTGAAGGTGCGCGCACACACACACGTGTGCCTGAGCTGGCTTGTGGAACGTTCTAATGACTAAAAGAATGTTCATCTTCCTTCAGTGTTCCAGCTATGAGGGTGTTTGGGTAGAAACCATCAAAGAGGAATTGCTTTTAGCAAGCGAGTACAATCTGAGCCCGCGCAGGGACGCACTATGGTGTCACATTTAAGAACACTGCCTTCCAGGGTCAGAAAAACATTGTGTCCAAATTCTAGGTCTCCCACTATCTGGTTGTGTGATCACTGGCAAGTTGCTAATATTTCTCAGGATTGTCTGATATTTAAAATGTGAATAATCATACTGCTTGTTCAACGTTGTAAGGATTGAATGAGATGCTCATAGAACACTTAGCACTGTGCCTGGCCTGTGTTAATTATGGGACAAATGAAAGTGAATACTATCAACTCATTACAAAAACATGAATTAAGTCCCTGTTCCGTGCCCAAAGGGTGGTAAAACCTGGGGATATGAGTGCTATATGAAGACCAGTGATAATTATAGCCACGCGCTAATGCTGAAATAGTGGCATGCCCAAGGTCCTTTCAGGGACACAGTGGGAAGCATTGAACTCTCAGAGCTGGGATTGAAAAACACTCCCCAGGTAGAGTGATGATTGAGCTGAGCCTACACGGATGCCTGAGAGTTAGGAAAAATAATTCAGGATTATTTTCTTCTGAGGGAAGAAGAGTATGTCAGGCAGTGAACAGTATGTTAACAGCATGAAGGCATGTAAGGGCATGATGAATCTGGGGCACTCATCTCTACAATAAATCAAAAATTAGCCGGGCATGGTAGCGCGTGCCTGTAATTCCAGCTCCTTGGAAGGCTGAGGCGGAAGGATCGCTGGAGCCCAGCAGGTCGAGGCTGCGGTGGCCGGGAGCGGCCACTGCACTCCAGTCTGGGTGACACAGTGAGACTCCGACTCAAAAAAAAAAAAAGAACGTCCACTTCTGCGGTTTGATCAGAGTCTATATATAGAATATTACCCAGAGAAGCTGGAAAGGTATAGAGGATTCAATTGCCACGTTGGGCATTTGTCCCAAGGACCAGTGATACTGAAAACTGGAGAAGGGCAAGGATCAGAATCTGACAGCGGGACTGAGTTCAGATGTTTCTGGGATGGGTTCAGAAAAGGCCAGTAAGATAGCCTCACATATGATGTCATTTCTGATTTCAGAAAATTTCTGTAAGTAAGAAGACACCATATCGGGGTGTAGTCAATGGTTGGTATTTATTTTTGAAAGAGTGACTGAAATCTCTATGCAGACCATAAAGTCATGTGTTATCTGAGATTTTGCTGCATGTCAGTATCACATAATTGAATAGGTAATTGATGTTGAGATTCTGAAATTATTTTCTATTAATACAAACATATGTGGTCTTCTTTACAAACAGTTTTCAGGGCATTCTGCAGACCAGGTTTCCAAACATAATTTGAAATAATAGAGATTCTCAGGTCCCGTACTTAGAGATTATGATTCAGTAATTCTTATGAGGGGCCCAAAAACCTGTGGTCAATAACAAGTGTACCCCAGTTTATTTTGATGTGCATCAACATTTAGATACCATAATAGTACTGAAACAGATGACACAATTTCCTTAAATATATACTATCAAAAAATTATTTCAAATCATCTGGTTTCTCATTTGTCTCTTTTATTTTTCCTAATGAACATCAAATATGCTGTTGACGTACTGTAGCTACTAGTTTTTAACACGAGTTGCCTAGAAAGGTACGTTTGGAATAGGTCCCCAGATATAAAATGAAAATTAGCTGCAGACTGTCTCTGCAAAACTTATTCAAATAAAAATATTAATTAAAAGAACAAAAATGTAAAAGGCACCAGAGAGAAGAAAATAATCCCGAATTGTTTTTCCAAAATTATATATTTAAGTTGTATGTGAAAATACAAACCACAGAATATTTCAATACCTTTTTTTAACATAATGGGGTAATTAAAAAAGAACTGAACTCTCTAGAATCCAATATCATTCATTTATTGAGAACTGCTTAACTTACAAATATTAGCTATTTTCTTGATGTTCAGTTGAGATCTGCCCATAAACTGCTTCTCTGTGAACTTCTTGCAAGCTACCGCTAGGGGGAGGCGTCGAGCTTTAAGTAGTCCCACTTCCAAAAACAAACTAGGTTATAATTTTTCCCAAAAAACTAAAAATGTATCCCACATTCTAGATTAAGGACTAAGTAGCACTGATACTATAAATCAAACCATTTAAATAAATATTACATTTAAAAGATGATATTTCGTGCTAAGTTTTCCTGTTCATTTGGTGTGAAATAAAATTCATTTGGAAGCTCCTTTTTTTCAAGAGGTTAATCTGATGACTTTTGAATCTAGAATTGGACTTGATTTTTATGTATGGAGGAAGAAAATTCCAACTTTTGTTATTTTAATTAAGATATCACTGGGAAAAATTTGCAGGGAAGGAGACCTGCTCCTGTACTGTTTTCCCCCAGCAATGATAATCTGTTGTACAGACACATATTTAAAAGCCTTTGAACTTTGGCTATATAAGCATAGTACATGCTGACCTAATGAGGAAGAACACAGCTGAAAGTCACCAAGGCCAAGTTTCTTTTCTAGCTATAGTGTACGAAGTAAAATTGACTTGAGAATTGCATCCAAGCCTTTTGTCTTTTCTTTTCTTGTTTTCATAAAATAGAAAAATGTACTCTTTTTGCAATACTTTTACCCTAGGAGTGTACAACAAATATGGTAAAAATATCAAAGAACAGATATCCTCTTCTTTTAAATAAATAGGCAGACACTTAATTTTTCCAACTGAAATTTAAAGCTATCTAGATTACCATATTGTATAGGTTTATATAGGAATATATTCTACCATTTTTCTATTTAACTTCCAAAATGCTTCTGATTACTTACTCAGAGAAAAATAATTAGTCATATCATTACATGCCCTACTAAATGTTGTTGATTTGGGATTACTACCTGATAGCTCTTATCATTAAAATATATTAAGATTGAAATAGCATTTTCCTACCAATTGAAAAGCAGCGATTTATGTCTCAGGTCCTTTTGGGAATTCAGAAACAAGAATGGCCTGAGTGTAATGCACTGAGAGTACATTTTAGGAGATGAAAACAGATAAATCCCAGCTTCTTAATGCAACACTCAGAGCCCCTCTCCACTATGACATGAGCCCAGCTTAATTACCCACTTTCCCGGCCTCATACTTGTCTTTCTAGTTCCCTTGCACTTGTTCCATCATAATGTTGCTGATTCCATACATCAGATACATTTACCCAGAATGCAGGTTCTAGTATCTCTTGCCTTAACTCAGAC
The DNA here is from genome assembly GCF_000164805.1 of Carlito syrichta. Lineage (NCBI taxonomy): Eukaryota > Metazoa > Chordata > Mammalia > Primates > Tarsiidae > Carlito > Carlito syrichta. Next base: position 73,167 of record NW_007252783.1, on the reverse strand, counting down.
TAACTGTGTAATTCTCTGGTCATGCCACCTCTTCAGGGCAACCTTTCTCAGGCTTCTCACCTCTTCTTAGGCTAGGTTATTTACATTTCTCCTCTCTGTGTTCTCAGCTTCCAGTTAGGACCTTGCTGCAAGAGTCAAGGTGAAGATGACCTGGGCGGTCTGTTTTTAAAAATATAAAAATAATGATAACTAAAATTCAGTGAACACTTCCGGGTACCAGGCAGACTAAGAGTCCATGAACTCTATCGTGTCTATAGGCTCTGTTTTAACCCCCGTTTTACAGATGACGACAGTAAGAGCTCAACCATGGCACCATTCTGCCTCCAAATTATTTCTCAAAAGAGCGCAGGATGACGTGCCATGATATTTATTTGTTTGTTTATTTATTCCATTTATATTCAGAAGGCCCATGTGCAGGCTTGTTGCATGGGCGATGGTGAGATCTGGGCCTCTACTGAATCTATCACCCAAATAGTGATAACCCAGAAGTCGTTTTTTTCCTCCCTCCTTCCCCTCCCCCTTTAGGAGACCCCAGTGTCTATGGTTCCTATCTTTATGTCTGTGGGTACCCATGGTTTGCTCTCACTTGTGGGAACATGCAGTATTTTGTTGTCAGTTTCTACATTAATTCACCCAGGATAACGGCTTCCAGCCGCATCCGTGTTGCTGCAAAGGACATGATTTCATTCTTGTTAATGACCACGTGGGATTTCATGATGTATATGTACCACAGTTTCTTTATCTAACCCACTGTTGATGGCACCCCTAGGTTGAGTCCGTGTTCCTTGTCTTGTTTCACACTTTGTCTACCGAGTAGAAAAAGTGAGGCAAGGAAAGTGCCCAGGTGTGAACTTTTTAAAACAGAGGAGTCTTATAAAAACTGAGATTTGGAATATACTTACTCACTCTCTTGAAATGTAAATTTCCTGGTCATCAAGTTGCTTATCACAAATCAACTCATAACCTAACAGCATCTGGAATAAACTTTTTGTGTTGGCATCATTCAGTTACCTCATTCTTTATTTTCTTCTTTTATATTGCTACAAGTGTTTCTATTTTTAGTCTTTCTACTCTTCCAAACATATATAATATAGAGGTATAATATATAAATATATGTAATTTTATGCTATTTATATATTGATTATACATGTAATTTTGTATATATTTTATGTTCTTTTATTCTATTTATATATCACTTATAACCAGTCAGAAACTTTATTTTACTTTTTTCTTTTCAGCCAACCATCGCCCAGGCTGGAGTGCAGTGGCACTCCACTGATCTGCTAGGCTCCGGCTGTGCTTCTGCCTCAATCTTCCAAGTAGCCAGAACGACAAGCACGTGCTACCATGCCTGGCTAATTTTTGATTTATTGTGGAGACAAGGTCTTGCCAAGTTGCCCGGGTTGGTCTCGAAACCGCAGGCTCAGGCAATCCACTTGCCTCAGCCTCCCAATGTGCTGGGATTACAGGCCGAGCCACCAAGCCCGGCCGATGTTACTGTTAAACTACCGCTATTACATTTTTTGAAATGCAAATTAAATTATCAGATATTTTCATATTTTATTACATTTAATATTGAAAAAGAAAAATTATATGGATTTAAAATTTTAAATTCTACTTAAGTTTGAATATAGCGATATTATAGATCATTTCATCTAATAGCACATCACATATCAATAATCGCAATTTGTTCGCATTTACATTTTCATAATCTGCTTTAAACATAATGAATTTCCTTTTGCCAGATCAAGCGCTTTCCTCATAAATTGACCATTGCCAAATTTTTCTCTATCATTTAAATAATTTTATTATCCCCTGAAGATTCGGAATCTGAAGTTTTGAGTTTTGGCTCCATGTTCTAACGGAAGTTTTCATGACCCTTTTACCCAAGTAACTTCGTTCTTTCTTGTTGCTTCTGCTGCCCTAAACCCCAGTCAAGAATCTTTGCATCTAAAAGTAATATTAGCTAGAGTCCACAGAAGCTGCTAATTGCATATTGCATTCTAGGATGTTTTCCTTTTGTACATCATTAATATGATGAGAAAATAAAATTACCTTAAGATTGAAAAAATTTACAATATTTATGATATACTTATTGTCAAAGTAAAGGATATCCTTATTTTACTGTAGAAAAATTTAAAAACAAAGCAGAGTGTTATAATTTATGTTAAATCTTTTAAATTTGGTATTCTTTCCTATGGGGTTCTCTTGAATCAACTGCCTTTTGGTTGAAAGTTCATTTGAAATACATAATTTCAGTGATTTTTCAATGCAGAATTTCTTAACTGGACTTTAAAATCCTATCCATCACATTAGACTAGGTCATTAAAAAATGTTAAAAATTTATTGATCTAAAAATGGCCTACATGATGTATTTTGAACTAGATTTCAAGTCTTAAACAATGGTATCTATTGAATAAACATTCAAATTCACTATGATTTTTACTTGACATTGAAGGGTATGTTAGTAAATTTTATCTATTGTCCAAAGTTTTAAAATTACTTTTGCCATGAAACTAATGGCTACTTTGTGAGATGAATAGTATTATTCCTTTAAGAAAAAAAAAAAAACCCTGCATAGAATATTTTGGTTATTTTATATACTGTCAATAAACATATAATACAGGAATTGTATTGCCAGTTTCAGAAATTTACACAGTGGTGAGGCTAATCTCCATTAACAGTATTTCAGAGACCGTTAACGCTTGCCTAGTCAACACTGTCAAGTGCCTTACCCCAAATTTTCAGTTTGGACTTAGTCTTCTCAAAGTATTAATGACTATCTCAACAATGACTTGATGTGTTTAACCTTTTCTGTAACACTCATACTCTATCCTTTCTCCCTTCTCACTGCCGGGACCCAGTACCGCCCTCCCGCACCTTTAGACTACCATCTTATTCTCAAGCCAAAGGATATGTGTGAGATTCTGGAGTGTTTATGCCAAATTTTTCTTTCATATCATCCTTTAAAAAGTCCTCTCAGAAATTCAAAGAGTTAAAAAAGTGAAGCAGCTTTTTTGAAAATTACATACATACATACAAATAAATAATATAAATATATATATATATATATTAGCCAGACTTAAAGTGCATTAATAGTATTACCTATTCACTTTTCTTATAAAAGTATTTTAAACCAGAATACATAATTTTCATTCAAATCATCTATCCAGTGATTCCTTTAGAAAATCTGGAAAAATTATTTCTTAAGTGCTGGACTATAATTAGCTTTTTAAACTTGTCACATTCTTTGTAATGAATTAGATTGCCTGATTTCGTGCCTATTTAAAATGGAAATGAAACGATGTTATTTAATATGTCACTAATCAATAATTAAATTGAAAGTACTGACTACAGTATAAATTCCTTTGAAGATATAAATCGTCAAAAGAATTTTTTCCTTGTGAATTTTTATTTTCTTGCTGTAGATCTTTCTTAGTTTACTATCACAATAAAAAAAACATTTGCAGGTGTTGACTTCTCTAATTCACTTACCTCAGAAAACAGAAACCACAGTTATATTATCAATATTTGATTCTAAAAGTTAATAATAATTTTTGATTTTTTTCTCTCTTCGCATATTCCTTTCATTAGGGAGCATAGTGATGGTGAGTTTTCATGTCATGTTTAAAATAAAATTTGTATTTGAATTTTCCCTACTTTTCTTTAGTTAGATGTGTATGCTCCCAGTTCATTCTTTCATGCTTGAAATACATGTTCTGGAATCTGCTTATGGTAAATATCCACCAAATGCCTTTTTTTTTCATTTTATAGAATCACTAAACCAAGAGAATTGTCTTCATCTTTGATAGCTTTCCATTTAACAGGAAAGTCCTTCATTTCAAAAGGCTGAACAGAATGCTACTTGAAAATGTATTCCAGCTGGTTAAATTAAAGAATTGAAAGAATTCCAAAGAAAGAATATTCTCTGGGCATTTATCATTTGATTTTCATTTGGATAAATTTCCATTTGTTCCAAGAACTTGTCTCAGAATTTTGTTCTTCTGAGACAGAAAAAGAAGTGTTGATAACCATGTTTGACGGTGCCGTACTCCCGCCCTTACCCCAATTGTCTGCTCTGTTGTGTTGACAGGAAGCAATGGCCTCATACTTGCTGACATGTTTGCAGTGATTGATTATACAAGAAATCTTGATACTATTCTACTCTCTTTTATCCTTTTATGCTCCAGTTGATTCTGCTGTCCAATTCTCATTCTACCATAGCCTTCTCTTTCTTTTCTTTGAAGCTTTTTACTGCTCTATGAGGAAAAAATGTACCTCTAACGTGAAACTGTAACACAGGAGGAAAAACAACTACCAGTCTATTATCTGTGCTACTCCACGGATCATGTTCACTATTCTATATGTCACGTGTCTACTCCATTTTTTAGCTAGAGATATCACACGCTTTTTTATAGCTATCATTTAATGTCTTTAGTTTTTTATTGATTACCTGGGTAAAGCTCATTTGTATGCACCTGCAAATGCATTCTTAAATGGTTCACTTTGCTTCAGTATTTTATTATTTTCTTCTTTCTTGTGGCACACCCTGCTTCAAATTATTGATCTCTTAACTAGTTTGAAAAATGTAGAAAACCTTACTCAGTTTCTACTACATTAAAATTTGTAATAAATTAATTTATTCATAATGTAACTAAGATCTTAAGGGGTATATTTCACCTATAGCAGATAATTCAGATTATTCTAAGTGCCTTTTCTCCCATTCTGTTTGTTGGGGGAAAATGTCTGTCCTTTATAAGAAATACTTTCTACATGAATTTCCAGTGATCTTTGTAATTACTTCATCAATAGTGGTTATATATAGTATTTGAGTGGAATACAACAGATTTAATTTCTTTAAAATTATTTAGCAGTTGAGTGTTCATTAATCTAGAAATATCCATCCCTTAATTAAGCAAGACGAGGACGATTTTACAGTTTTTTACTGCATTTTCTCTTTCATTATTGATGTGTGTTAGGGTGGGGGAACTGGAAGTGTAGACACATGTGCAACAAATGTGTTTGTATGTTTGTGTGTATATACATATATAAATATACATGCACATATTTATTTATAGGTCCATTCCCATGACAGATGGAGAAGTTCTATTTTGGGGGTGAATTTTAAAATATCAATTCCAAGACAGCCTGTTTTTCAACTTTTTTTTTTTTTTTTAATAATTAATCAGTATTTTTATTATAGTTTTGTGGGGTACAGTTAAGGGTTAGGTGTACAATTACGTTTCATTCAGACACCCTGTTGATAAGAGGTGTTTTCCCAGCCCCAGACAGATATTTGCTACTGTTAATCCCATCTCCCTCCCCCCCATAGTTTCAACTTTTTAAAAATAATTCTGAAAGAAGATGCTTCGTCTTACAGGAGCCCTTCACAAACTTGAACCTTTCAATTAGGCGACTGTTCTAGATTATATTACTTTTGACTTTTTCTTACCATACGTTAAATGGACTCTTGTACCCTATCTACTTCTGTTCCAATACCAGATCCAAGAGGCTACAACCTACTCCAGAGAGCTAGTTATGGTCCCAAGAAAGTCATGCTCTAGGAGATCATTTTTGGGACCAAATGAATGATACATAGCCAGAGTATCTCTAAGTCTACTTTAAGAAGAGGGCTTAGGAGTTCCAGGTTGCCACAGAGGTTATGGAGAATTCTACTCTAGTCTCCTATTTTGTGAAAGAATGTAAATTCTCGAGCAGTTTTAGGGATTTGAAGGCTCTAAAGTTTCTTTGAGGTGGGGATGTGGGCCAGAGTCTACCTCCCAGGCCAAAGCTGGAAAATGGTGGCCTAACCAAAGTTTCTGAGATCAAGTGGAAAAAAAGAGGTGGTTGGGAAGAGGAACACAAAGAGGAAATGGAGGAGGAGACTTTTTGGATGATTGCCTAAATTTGAGGGACACCAAAACGACTTTTTCTTCTATAGCAGGCATAAATGGACTTTATTTGGTAGAGATGGGAAAGTAGTCTTTTTTTTAAGGTCATGAAATACAACCCTGGCCCATCTTGCCCCAATCTTGGGGCTTTTGTAGGTTCTTTTGAAGTGGCACTACACAGCCTGAGAAGCTTGATTTCCCCTTGAGTTTTGAATGACTGTGGCTTTTGTTGTAATCCACTGAATTTTGCTTTCAGTGGCATGCCACCAAATTGAAGGACCACTGGGTAGTATGATGAAACTTTCAATTTAAGAGGGTGTAGCAAGAGCAACAGACGCTATGTGCAATGCAATTAATGAGAAGAGAAAGTCCTAGGAAAGACTTAAGCAAATGAGCTGAAAATTAAGGGAAATGTAACAGTCCCCAAAGGAAGGAACACTGTCTTACTCAGTCTCCAAGAAAACAGTCATTTGTTGTTAAACTGAAGTATTTAAGCAACAAATAAAACGATCCTGGAAATCAGAAGGCCAAGTGAAAAAGATAGAAAAAGAGTTTTAAAGAGATAGCTTTCAATGTCTATGTTTTTGGTTTTTATTTTCTTAGCAAAGCCTCATTTTAAAATCTGATCTCAGCATTAGAGATGGGGCCTAATGGGAGGTATTATGGTCATGGAGGTAGATCCCTCAGGAATGACTTAGTGCTGCCTTCATGGTAATGATTGAGTTCTTCCTCTATGTTGGTTCCTGCAAGGGTTCAGAGAGCTGGTTATTAAAAAGAGCCCAGTACCTTCTCTCTCTTTTTCTTCTCTCTCTTTCTGGTACTTTCTCTCTCTCTCTCTCTCTCTCTCTCTCTCTCTCTCTCTCTCTCTTCCTTTCTAGCCATATGATAGACACACACCAGTTCCCCTTCGCTTTCCACCCTCACCAGAAACAGAAGCTGCTGCCAGGCTTCTTGTACAGCCTGCAGAACCATGAGCCAAATAAACCTATTTTGTTTATGAATGGCTCAGCCTCGGGTATTCTTTATAGCAACACAAAAATGAGCTAAGATAGGTAGAAAGGGGGTTATGTGATCAATGATTGTATTTAAGCCCCTCCCTTAAGTTCAGAGCATTTTTCGAAGAAATAGTAGTCGTCAGAAGGTGATTAAAAATATTGGAGAGTAAGATTTTGAAGGAAAGCAGTAGTAAGATTGGCTGACTTGTTAATGCTTTCTTCTCTGTTACAACTTGGCTTCCCTGATCATGCACATTTTGGGGCCCTGTGAACTCTGCTGGAACTTTTTAAGCTGCAGAGGACTTGAGGAGTCAAGCACAAAAATGTATCCTTGTCAGCCTTCCCTAAATATGAACAGGTCTGGGTGTGGGTGTGCAAAACTTCCCCAGCAAACAAAATAAAATACCAAATGATTTCTAAAACTCAGCAACTGTTTCAGACATCATGGAAGGATCTCGCAAATGATTGACTCTACTGCTAGCAACACCTGGTAAGCAATTGTTTCACTTATGTATGTCTGTTAATATATTTAATACTTTCATCTCTTCAGGGATTATTATATTCGGATTTATTTTGTCCTAGTTGTTAAATGCTTTGAAAATCACCCCTTGGCTACATACATCCTTCAAGGTACATTTCAAAGGTTGTTTCTCCATGAAGTATCCCCTGATCATCCTCTAGCAGGTGAGAAGGGAAGTAGAAAAGTAGAGCTGCTATGACCTTGGACTTTGAAGTCAGAAAGGTCTGAATGTGGTTTTCTGCCAAGATGTTTAGTCACCATCTATCCTTGGCAAATGGCACTTAAACTCTCAAGACCTCATCTTTTAAAATGTCTGTTAAAAAAAGGTGTGGCATTAAATTTTAAAAATCTGAAATAGGTATCAGGAAATGTGCATTTAAAACTTGGCTATATTACTCACCAGCAACATGACCTTAGGTAAAAAATGTTCTGTGCTTCTGTTTGCCTCATTTATAAAATATAACCAGTAATTCCTATTATTCTCACTATTTGGGGTAAGTGTAAAAACACATGATATATAAGTAGTAGGAAGTAGAAAGAATGATACAATCATAATCCCTAAAATAATAGTTAATCATAATAATGGCCTCTATGAAACCTTAAAACAGCTGAGTAAATCAAGTCACCTTTGAAAATAGAGTGGCCTTAGTCTGGCTCTGGTAAAATCTCAGGAGCCCTTCATTTCTTTAACACACTGAAGTCCATCTGCTTTAATAAAATTATGAAACATTTTATCTCTTGCATATCTCTTAAATGTGCCATTCTCTTTGTGTCCTTATGCAGTTCAAGCTTCAGTCACCTCCAGAATGTATTTTTTACAAAAACCAGGTCACTTTTTTTGACCTTGTTTTGTTTGTTTTCAGATATTTTCTACTTTGCTGTCAGGTTACCTTCTTGTAGTGCTGAGTGCTGGTCTCATTTCTGTTCGTTTCTTGTTTTCAAATCTCCCAAGTACCTGTAATTCCAGAATTCTCAGCATGGTCTAAAAGGCCCTCCACAGTCTGCCTTAGCCTCTCTTATCAAGTAGTACCTCTTTCCCTAATTTGCCTTTCTTTGCTTCACCGACACTACATATCTATAATTTGATTCCATCATGATCTTTCTTGCTTTTGTGTCTTTATCAATACTGCTTTTCAATGAAAAGCTCGCTTCCCTTTTTTTGGCTGGAAAAATTCGACACGACCTTCAAGAGCCAATAACGATTTACCTCCTCTGTTTCCAGAGGATACATCCATCTATTTTACATTCATTTGTTTAAAACCAACGCTCTCATGCAATTATGAACTTCCAAATGAGTCTCATACATATTGACATATCTTCCTTGTTATTTTCACTTCTAGCACCAAGCACAGTTCCTGGCACATAGTAGTTGTGATAGCCCTGGCATGCAGTAGTTACGAATAGTAGATAAAAGTCAAATGAAAGAATGAATAGACAGAATGTTCAACACCCAAACTTGTGCAAAGCAAGATGGGTGATGATCCCACAGGGCTATAACACTGCAAATTAATGACAATTCTATTCATAAAAGCACATTTCTAGTAATGCAGATCATTTCATTGGATTTACTGTTCCTTTGTCATAATTATGCTGCCTTGTCGGCCTCTTAATAAGGGAACCTTTGCTTTTGGTGATGATGTGATCCAGTAAATAAAACTGTTCTATATGAGCATGGTGTCATGACATCACCCCAGCTGGGAGGAGTGAGGATACAAGACTTACTCACAGCACAGTCATATCCAGCTTTCAGCTTCTAGGCTTCTGATGAATATGCACAACACAATCGTGCATGAGTTCGGGAAGAAAGATTTAGTCACAGCTTTCCACAATATGTTTATGATAAGGATTGACTTTTCTTTTTAAGTCAGTGAAAAACAGAGGGGAAACACAGAAAGAGTAATAAAAGGACTGGGCAGACTTAGCTGAATCTGTCAACAATTTCTCATGGAGGATATCATGAGAAAATCTCACGGAGAGAGATTTTGTGTCCACTTCACAAAAATGAACAATGTCAGTTCACGTTTATCTTTGGCGTGGTGACCGTCCACCTATGGTCTACTAAGAAAGTACTATGTAAATTGAGGACTCTTCAAATTTCTAAGAAATATGACCTGTTTTTCTGGAATAATCCTGTGGCAGGCAAAATAATAGCATCCCAGATATGTCCCTGTCTTAATCCCTGAAACCTGTGGATAGGTTGCTTTACATGAAAAAGGGAATTAAAGTTGTTAATTAACTGTCCTTGAGATGGGGAGATGATTCAGGTTGGTCCATTTAATAATATTAATCTTTTTTTTTTTGAGTTGGAGTCTCACTCTGTCACCCAGGCTGGAGTGCAGGGGTATGCTTACGGCTACCCCAGCGTCCACCTGCTACTCTCCGGTGATCCTTCCACCTCAGTCTTCCAAGTAGCTGGAGCTATAGGTGCACGCCACCACACCCGGCTAATTTTTTGATTTATTGTAGAGACAAGGTCTCACCAAATTACCCGAGCTGGTCTCGAACCCGCGGGCTCGGGCAATCCACTCGCCTCAGCCTCCCAACGTGCTGAGATTACAGGCTGAGCCACCAAGCCTGGCCAACATGAATTTTTAAAAGGGTAGGAAGAGGCAGAAGAAGAGATGGTCAGAGAGATGCTGTATCAAAAAGACTCAACCTGCCATCTCAGAAGATGAGGAAGGGTACCTGAGCCAAGAAATGTGGGTAGTATCTAAAATCTGGAAAAGACAGGTAAATGAATTCTCTTCTAGGACCTCCAGAAAGGAACACAGCCTTGCTAACATTTTTTTAGTGTGATAAAACCTGTATTAGACTGACCTATAGAGCTGTAAGATAATACATTTGTGCCATTTAGGACACTGCGTTCTTGGTAATTTATCTCAGAAACAGAAAACTAATACAAAACCAACTTTGTCATATTTCCATTCACATATGTCAAAAAAAGTGTTAAAAACCCCTGTTCCACTACTCAAATGCCCTAGGGGAAACTGAATGAGATAATCTTGGTTATTAACAGCACCTAACTTGTCTATACAGACTATTAGAACACAAGAGGCTTCATTTCCTTTCTGAACATTTTGTTCCAGCAAATTTGGAGGAATTGAATTTATTGATGATGAGATTTGAAATGATAAATCAGCTGAGTGCTAGAAAAAAAAACACATCTTGATTTTTTAAATGACAAGTTAATACCTCTATTCCCAGTCCGATTCTTATAAAAAAGCAAAACTTTGCTTTGCCTAAAAATGATCTGTTGAATTATTGACTGAATTATAAACAAGCTATTGTAGTACACTTGGGTACTCTTCACCTTTTTTTTACCTATATGGAGTGAGTCTATTTTTGTGTCAATTTGTGAACAAGAATTCCTATTAAGCAGAAATTCATCTGGACTATATCATCTGCAAGATCAGCTTTAAGACAAATGAAAGAATGTAAAAACAGGGAGATTCTTTAAAAATGAAATGATACCTTCTGCCATGCGCCCACACCAATGTGGTTACAGAACTCTGGGGAATTAATTCCAATGTTTTCTCTACTTCTGGTATTCACTGCTTTAGTTCTTCCTTTTAGAATCTCCTGAGGTCAGAAAGTTTCGCCCTTTCCAGAGACTTTTTTCAGCTGGTGAAACCTTCTGATCTAACCAGAAATCGAAATGGGATGCCGCATTATGTCAGAACTGCATGTTTAGTCTGCTTTCTTAGAATAATCAAGAAAAGTTATATGTGAAAAGATACAGACGCTCCTTTCTCAGCAATATTTTCATAATTTTTGAAGTATAGCATGAAAAATGTAGTTGAGATCTAGGACAATATGCATTTTATGTATATGCATATTTTTATTTCATTCATAAAAGTTCACAAAAATGTGTATACATATGTAATACAAGGACATAAATGTTATATCATGCTGACTGCAACACAGTGTATTTTTCTTTGACAATTTATAGTAACTTGACATTCTACCATTTATTCTGACATTACTGAGAATATTTATAGCATGGGAAATATATATATAGATATATATATTTTTGGAGTTGGAATCTCACTTGGTCGCTCCCGGCCACCGCAGCCTCGCCTACTGAGCTCTGGCGATCCTTCCGCCTCCGCCTTCCGAGTAGCCGGAATTACAGGCACGTACTACCACGCCCGGCTGATTTTTTGATTTATTGTAGAGATGAGGTCTCGCTGCCCAGGCGGGTCTCAAACCCGCAGGCTCAGGCAATCCACTCACCTCAGCCTCCCAAAGGCGCGGGATTATAGGCTGAGCCACCGAGCCTGGCTGGAAAATATTTTTGTCAGTTTCCCAATCATTTTAGGAAACTATTTTGCACCAAATTTAATCATTTTACCTGTCTCTTACTTTCATAATTACATGGAAAAACAGAAATCATGTTAAAGCTGCTTGAAGACATACATAAATTCTGTTATGAGTTTAGTAATTAAGAAGTTTATGTGTAAAACTTCGAGAATTCCAAGAAGTTGTCTGTGATATTATTAGTTGTCCAACCTAAATAATGCAAAACGTTTCCTCTTCCCAACCATAACTGTAATCTACTTTCTAAAAACCTACACAGTGAAATACAATTAATTAACATTTCAATATTGGATTCAGGATAACTAGTAAAGGTTCTCTCACACGATGTACAGTCTCAGGTGTGCAGGTGAGTATACCTACTAATGTGCAATAAATATCAGGTACATATACACTAATTTCTACTCAAAGAAGGACTGTGTTCCACAGATTATGAGACTACTAATAATATGCTAAAAGTTATTTCTCCATTCTTTCTTGAAAAAAACAACAACAAAACGTCAATAACAAAAACAAAACTTTAAGACCATTATTTGGCTCTCTCTGACTCCCTTCCCTGGACAGCATTCACAATTGACTTTTGAGGAAAAACAAACACATGTACAAGAAAGTTTGGCTTCTTGCAACGCCTTTCCTCCTTTGTCTTTGACTCTTTTACTCAAGCTATAAAAAGAGAGAAAGTAAACACAAATCTTTCCAATTTAGATTTTTAAAAACTTCTATTCTTGCTTTATCCTTTAGTTTTTCACTCTGCTCTTGTTATTTATTCTTATAGTTAGTGACATAACTATGCTCACACCTTATCACTGATTCTAATAAAATACAAAGTTAAGTTCATAGGATTAGTACTTCTTACCAGCATGGAGCACCCAGTGCCAGATTCCAGATTACATTTACATCCATGTTATCTTCCTGATACGTCACTACATTCTGCTGTCTCAAGGTCAAACAGGCATCTCCTGCCGGTCTGCTTGTAGGACCAGCTGGGTTCAAGAAGGGGTGGAACCTTCTAGTTGAAAGTTACTAGATGAATGTACCCCTTTGGGAATTGTCATTGGTGAGCATTTGGCACAATTTAGTAGTTTGAAAGGCTGGGAATTCACATTTGTGGTGTTTTAGCAGATTTTTGTCTCATTGGCTTATTCCCAAGAATTGGGTAACATGTTATAGTTTTTGATGATTTGTTGGATATTTGTTATTCTTTTAAATTTCCAAGGAATGAGCAAAATACCCAGTGGGAACATTGACATGAGCAACAGACTTAGGCGTCACTTTCATGGGCCATGAGTCGTGGTATATCACATTAAAAACCCCAAAGGCAGGCCAATCTTGGTCAAAGTTCACCCAGGTTAGAGGAAGGCCCTTTGGGTAAGGAAGGGCCATGTTCAAAAGAACTCTTGGCATAAAATGCAAAGTTTGAGAATCTCAGTGTGGTGGAAGGAAAAACAGATAGTGTTTATTGGAAATAAAAACTTGCTGCCGCAGGAAATCATAGGGGTTATTCAGGGCATATAATTCAGCTAAAAGGTATGATGGTCAAACATTTTCCTCAATATTTCACAACAGGTATCACCTGAGCTAAATGAAGATGAACTTTGACTTTTATTTGAAATTAAAGAAATATACAAACCCTGGAGTAGAATATTTCTTCTTTAAAGTATATCTTGAGCTTCTTAATTGTGCAAACCCTGGATTATCATAACTTTATCCTAAATTACGTGACACCTAAGATTAAGTGCTATTTTTTCCCTTCTAGACATTAAAACCCATTGTGCTCTTTTAAAAGTTAATCCTTTACTCTGTTTGATCACATCAGAAATAGACAGGAAAAATAGCTGGTCTAACCAAGTGAGATTTTAGGACCCAAAGAAGTCAATAGTAAGGAGTGAGTGTTTTGGGTCTGTTCACGAAAAAGGAAATAACAAGTTCCTTGATGCTGGAGCTCCATCTCTTTCTGTTACAGGCTTGTACTTAGGCTTCCTTTTCTGCTTAGTCATTGCTTTAACTCCCACTCTGAGATTAATTGCATGACCCTTGGAGATGAATGTTCTTCCACTTAATCTTAGCCAATGCAATCTGGACAACCTCAGGTTTGGTGAGGCTCCTCTTGGGTGGTTTTCATTTGTTTTAAGAACATTAAAGTATCTCATAAATCTATATTTATTATATTGGTGAGTAATCTACTCTAATTAAATATGAAATGCTGAAGACCATGTTAAGGTAACACTGGGGTCAAAAACCTTTTTTTTATGGTAGTTTCGTGGCTACAAAAATACTCTGGAATCTGCTTTTGTCTTTATGTCTGGATCTGTTTAACATTACAGAGCATCCAACAGCATATCATTTTCAGATGGGCACTTTGTAAGGGGCTTGAAATAATAGTGATTTTTTAAATGGCAAATACACAAGGTTTATAAGAAAACAATTTAAGACAAATCTTAGAGAAAAATTTGGCTATATTAAATACCTTTATTTAATATAATATGTCCTTACTTACCAGTATTACAAAATGTGGCGAACCAGTCTTAAAGAATACATTTCTTAAGACTATCCAGGTTTGATATTAGATCTGTTCTTTTATTCTTTTTTAGATTTTATATACAGACAAGGTCTTGCTGTGTTGCCAAGGCTGGTCTCAAACTCCTGGGCTTAATCAATCCTTCTACCTTGGCCTCTAAAAAGTGTTGGGATTACAGGCGTGAGCCACAGTGCCTGGACTAGATCTATTCTTACCAGTTTTCAGGCTGGGACTGGTCTGGAGATACAGAAGTAGGACTTGGTAAAAACAAAATCGGCTGAAGTTTACAAATTTGGAATTTATGATTTGGAAGGGATTGTCACAACTATGCTAAAATTGACCTTTCCAATACTGTCAGGGAGACAAAGCATATCCTAAGCAAATTAATATTGAAACAAACAGTTGTTTTTAGAGATACTTAAATCATCAAAACCTATAGAGTTTTCTAGCACTTTTTTAGGAGCAAAACTGATGTTACCCAGCAGTGTTATTTGATAACTAAAGTAGTCATCGACCTGATTTCCACTTGATTACAATAGATTAACTATATGCAATTGAAGAAGGCTACACAACCACATGTCTTTCAAAATATTCTGTCTGTAAGTCAGACTGTAATTCTGACTTCTTCAGATTTTTCTGATATTCAATATTCAGCAAGATGCATACTCTCCTCCCCAAACACAAACTAAATAATGTGCTTTGGAACTTTACATTCAATAAAAGAACTCTATTTAAAAAAGACCCTTTATTTGATAAAATCTATTTTCCTCTTTTTTTTTTTTTTTTTTTGAGTTGGAGTCTCACTCTGTCGCCCGAACTGGAGTGCAGTGGCCGCTCCCGGCCACCGCAGCCTCAACCTGCTGGGCTCCGGTGATCCTTCCACCTCAGCCTTCCAAGTAGCCGGAATTACAGGCATGTGCTACCACGCCCAGCTGATTTTTTGATTTATTGTAGAGATGAGGTCTCGCTGTCCAGGCGGGTCTCGAACCTGCGGGCTAGGGCAATCCACTCACCTCAGCCTCCCAAAGGCGTGGGATTACAGGCTGAGCCACCGAGCCCGGCTTAAATTCTATTTTCTAGACAAATAGACAAAACAAAACAAAAAAAATGGGCAAACTGAAGACAAGACAGACAAAAGGGCAACTACAGGGAAAAACATAGAAATCAATAAATATTTATTTGTATTTTGGGAAAAATGTGTACATTAAGGGACAAATGAATTATCATATGTAAAGAAAGTGAACA
Source organism: Carlito syrichta (assembly GCF_000164805.1). Classification (NCBI taxonomy): domain Eukaryota; kingdom Metazoa; phylum Chordata; class Mammalia; order Primates; family Tarsiidae; genus Carlito; species Carlito syrichta. The sequence continues at coordinate 57,684 of NW_007252783.1, read as the reverse complement.
CCGAATTTGATAGGCTGGATTAAAATGTGCTAGAAAATGTATTCACTAAGAAGTCCTAAAATCAAATAGATTTTCACGCATCTGTGCTTAAGGGCTGGGATGTAAATGAAAGAAGTTTAAGAGTTTCTCACTCATATGATTCCATGGCTAGTTTAAAATTTCAGAAGAAGCTGCCTGAGGGTAGAAAGCTTCTCCATCAACCTAAACACTGTTTCTGTCAAACATCTCTTCAGACTGGCCTAGCAAAATTTTACTGGATACTTCAAATGAAAATCTATTGTATTACTGAGAAGAAATACAAATAGATCATAAGACAATCTTCGCTAAAAGAAGTATTGGCAATTGTTTCCAGTCTTATGACTCCATGCATACCACATTTAATAATTTTATTATTAAAATAATAAATAATTGTGTAGCACACACATACATCAACTTTGAGGAAAATGGGGTAATAAGTCTAGTTCCATTCTGATGGTACTGGAGAATATGGTGTCCGTGAGGTCTGCCCAAAAAGCTGCAATCTACATCTTACCACAGGACAATGGCAAAAACATAAAATTTACCATAGAAGCAGCATCTTAATGTATCTATTACTCTGATTTCTTAACATCTTATGTGTCTTTTGCTCTCTTCACACTTCTTGGCCTTCTTCTGATGGGAGAATATCCACAATTTCAAAACTATGCTAAATGAAGTGTTGGTAAAATATGCAGTCAATATCAAAATGCAACCATAAATGTGTTCTTATTTCTATGAGATCAACTTTAAATTAGCAAATCTCTCATTATGTTGCAAATGCTTTAGAAGGCTTAATTGAGCACCAGTAGGTTTTACGCATCTTAATTCCAAAAATCTGTATATAATTTAAAGAAAACATGACCATGTGTCTCTGACTAATTTGCCATTACACTTATTTTGGGAGCTCAATTTCATGTCTAAAAAGTATTTAGAAGTCTCTTTATATTTTTCAGCCTTTGACAAAAGCATGGTATCACAAACGCACATGCCATTAAAATGGACTGATCTGTGACAACCCAAGCCCAAGCTGTGAATAGATATGAAGTAGTACTACCAGAGGAGAAACAAATGCTCCCATCTTTTTGCAAATAAGTAGCTTAATGCCTTCTGTTTGCCTCCAGGAATGAGCACGTTGTACAATTATCCTATAAGGATGAAACTCTTATTCTGTTAACAGTTTCCCTTGCTTCTAAAGTTAAGCCACGATTTTCTAGGAGGAATCTTGCACTATTTTCCTAATCTCAACCTCACGTGCCTCCGGCAGATGTCTACAGCAATTGAGAGCAGCCTGTGATTTTTCCACAGAGTCGTGTGTTCCCAAAGAACAAACCAAAAGTCATGCTGCATCTGCTGTATTCACACATGCACATTGTGTTTTCTCTTGGAACTCTCCCCACTTACAGCTTGCTTCAGGCTGGGAAGCCTCCTGGGGTGGGAACTTTGCTTCGTGTCTGGCATGTTCACTGATTCACACAACATTTAGGAAAGTGTGTATGTATGCTTCATGAATTGAGTACAAGGTCCAAACTTTTGACATACTTTTTTTTTTTTAGTAAATTTTACTTAATGGCCTCAATGTTATTGTATAGTAGTTGGATAAAGTATTAATTTTTATAACCTTTAAAAAAGCCAAATGAGTTTCTTTATTAGGGTTTATATTTAAACATAACCCTGTGACAATTGCACAAAGCACTTAGAGTCTAAAGGTCACTGACTCTACTGACTGACAACATCTTTGTTTAGACAACATGATACTGCTAACATAACCATTTACTGTGTTTGAATACGATGTTGGCAATTTGCGAAAATTATTTGGCTTTAGAGTATCAGTGTGATTTGAAGCAAAAGGGAAATCACTGGCCAATTTGCTCATTAAGTTCAAGTTTATACTTAGAACAACAAAATGATTGTAAAACAGAAAAAAAGAAAATTATTTTATCAGCAAAAACAACAATGACAATAATTAGAAAAAATGGTTAATGCTGACCTTCATGTGTGGTGGGTAGCATTAGAAAAGGGCAAATAAAAAGAAATGAATGATCATTTCTACCATGTGACTAAAGTGTTGAAGGAGACAGAATGGAAAGAAGATTACATTAATAGGCAAAAAACCCAGGTTCTAGTCTTGACTAACTCAATTAACTGACACTCTTAAGGTAGTTACATACTCTTTTCAACCTCAGTTGATATATCACTGGGCTCAGAGTCAGGTCTGCATGTAAGTCTTGGCCTGCCACTTATTTTGCTATTTGAGAATCCTTCTACACTGTGTTGGTGGGAGTGTAAAGTAGTACAACCTCTGTGGAAAATAGTGTGGCGATTCTTAAAAGATCTAAAAATTGACCTTCTGGGAATATACCCAGAGGAACTCAAATCAATCTATAAGAAAGATGCCTGCATGTTTATTGGAGCATTATTCACAATAGCAAAAACATGGAACCAGTCATGCTACCCATCAAAACTGGACTGGATAAAGAAAATGGGGTACATATACATAATGGAATATTATGTAACCATAAAGAAGGACATACATATGGACTTTTCAGCAACTTGGATGGATTTAGAGTCTACAATACTCAGTGATCTATCATAGAAACAAAGAACTGAGTACCACATGTTCTCACTCATAAGCAGACCCGGAAATTTTACCATAATACAATAAGAAAGGGATTGGCAGTAGTGGGAAACTGCCAGGAGAGGGAGGAGGGGCACATAACATTAATAAGGGTACCTGATCTTAAACCCAGGCAAAGCGGGGACCAAAGGGAGACCCAAACCTTACCTGTCGATGACCACTTATCTACCTAGTCCTGAATTGTACCCCACATCTTTAAAATAAATAAAAATGAAAGAAAAATGGAGTTAATAACAACAATGCATACATGCCTGGAATATTTAAAGAACTGATGAGATAATTATGTAAAACTGTCAAGATTTAAACAAATAATATTATTAAGTCACAACCCAATGAAAAAGAATCTATGTTAGTGGATATGGTTATGGGAATGGATATGGTTTAAATAAGGGCATGCAACACAAGCAAATTATTTTTCTGTCTTTAACTTTTTGTAAGAAGCTTGTGAGTCCATATAGAAGTCCCCTGAAATACCAGTTTCCAATATTCCCCTGCAAAAACTGGGGACCTCATTTCTTATTTCATCTTATAGATTCCCAGAATTATATAACCAGTTAACTGAACTGCTGTTCCCTGACTTCTTTGTGTCCAGAGATGAATAATCTCTGCTTTTTGTTATATTATTTAGTAGGGTTCTATGGAACATTAAGATTGAAACTAACTCAGCGTTGAGATTTTTAATTTCTGAGTATAAAAACAGTGTATGTTGAACAATTTGGTTTCAGACTATGAGATCAATAGTTAAGTGTGCATGTATGTGTGAGTGTGTGTATGTATATATGTGTGTGTGTGTGTGTGTGTGTGTGTGTGTGTATATATATATTCATAAGTCTATTTTCCAGAGAAATGTAAGCTTGTGAAACTGACATTTTAGCTTAAAGGAACAGAGTTTCATGGCAATCCAATGTTTAATATGATGAATTAAAAATACTTCTACATTTTTTTTTTTCTGTGGAACTTTAGGTCCTCGTAGATAGAATATTCTGGATCACATGCTGGTAGTTTTATTCTTTTCATTATTTTAATACATATATTCAAGTCCTTTGGGTCTTAAGCTAATTTTTTTAAAAGTTTAATATTGTGCACACATTTTTAGTTAAGCAATAAACATCTGTCATCTGCCATTTATTAATATTAATTATAAATGATCAGTGGCTCATGGGATCCAAGTCCAGCAGCTGAGATTTTTCTAAGTTTGACCTCCTTAAAGTTTATACAAAAAGTGTTTAGAGTAGTTCTCCCAAGCTCCTAGCCAATTTAAGTCCAGTTTGCAACCTAATGTTTTAGATTACATATTTAGCAATCAAAAAAGGAAGGATAGATGACAGAAACTCTGAAAAAAAAAAAAGCATTACGCAAGAGAATTACACGGAATAAATCACAGGAAGAGATGTTGATCAAAGTAATATGATTCCATATGTTAATCATTATTCCAAGTATTCCAAGTTACAGGTTATATGTACAATATATGTGTCAGGAATGGTAGAAAATTTTACCTCTGCTTTCCAAAGTTTTACTACAGTTATAAATGATAAATGTGGAAGGCCTATTTCCATAAATTATTATAAATGAATACAAACCAAAGAAGAAAACTTAGAAACAAGCAAATGCCAATATCTCATTTTGTGTATATACCACATTTTGTTTACCCACTCACCCATCAATGGATACTTCAGTTGCTCCAAACACAATTTTTGGCTATTGTAAATAATGCTGCTATGAACATAGTGGGTGTAAACATATCTCCTCGAGACTCTAATTTCAATTATTTTGGGTATATATTTAGAAGTGAAATTGCTGACTCATATGGTAATTCTATTTTTATTTTTCTGTGAATTCACCATGCTGTTTTCCATAGTGGGTATCCTATTTTACGTTCCTACCAACAATGTACAAGAAGTACAATCGTTCCATATTCTTGCACTTCTACTTTTTATCTATTTTATATATTGGGTTACGTATACCTTCCAATAGAGTGGAGGGCTCTGTTACTAAAATTCATCTTAAAAAACACTTTTCCAATCCAATTTTTTCATCCTGTAAGTATCTGTAGATAGTCAAGCAATTCATTACCAGGACCAAAGCACATCCTGTCAAATGACCATGGAAAGACTCCTTTTTTTGCTTGTATTTGTCTTTTCTTTCTTTCTTTTTTTGCCTCATCTTTTTTAGTACCCCTTCTCAGACCACCTTTCTAAGGAGAACTCTTTTAGCCTAATGCTCAAATCTGCATTCCAGAACACCTGGTCCCAAGCCACCCAAGACAGTGAGAACAAACTGCTAGAAGACTTATTTCATTAAAGGGAGATTGTTTTCTACTGTAGCAGGACAGTGTCTCAAATAGGTGGCCTCCTTTGCTGTTTAAAAATAGGGCTGATGGGAAGTGATTCAAAAGAGGAGAAAACATGTTAAGGTAGTCTAATGGCAGTGCGTTATGAAATATCTGATAGCTCCACAAATTGATTTAATAGTATCAACACAGTCCCTAGAAAATAACAAAGTGGCACTACACCAAATACTGTGTCCATAAAGCAGCATGATATATCGGAAACTGTAATGTACTAGGATTCTTATTCCTCTTCTGTTATTGCTAGCCTTGTGATAAGGTCACTTGGGTAAAGTCATTTAAACTCTCTGGTGCTATTGATTGTATTAAAAAAAAAATAAAGAGAGAAAGAAAAAAACCGATGAAGTATGCATCCCTAATGCACCTTTTGACTTATGGAAATTCATATATCCTGTAAACACGGGATTAGCAGTATTTGTTATTACTGTACAAGAGAAGGAAATCTAGAACAAGATTAGTTCTAACATGAGTTCTCTCATTACATCGGCAGAGACAGAAGTGAGTTTATGAGGGATATAGGGCAAGGCAGCTTATATGCAAGGGGGACACACACAAAAGATCAGAATTATCTTCTTGGAACGTGGGCTTCTTGTAGTCTAGGCTTCCCGCATTAGGTAAGTGTTCTAGGAACCCATCGGCATCAGTGTCCTAGCATTGCTGTGAGAGGCTGCCTTCGGTCTCAATTGATTTTTTAGGGAGATTCTTTCAGCGTATTTGCCCATTTCATGATGGGTGATTCACACGAACAACCTGTCCACACCACGCTGAATGTTGAGCAATTTTCGACCAAAACGGCGTGACCCACATACCCCACACTCCCTATTCACCTGATCTTGCCCCAAGTGACCTTTTTTTGTTTCCCCAGATGGAAGAAGTCCTCAAAGGGAAATGTTTTGCTCATGCAGAAGAGGTGAAACAAAAAACGGCAGAAGCACTAAAAGGCATCAGAATTGTTAAATTCAAAAACTATTTTTGCAGTGGAAAAAGGGTCTCCATAGTTGTATCGCATCAAACGAAGCGTTTGAAAATGACTGAAACTTAAACATGTGAGAATAAACACACATTTTTAAATAAAAAAGTTTCAGGGTTTTTGGGTCCCCCATGTAAATATGTGTACATATATATGTGAATCATATATATGCATATATTGTAGCTTCATATGTACACACAGATTTACATTAGTGTGCCTAGCACTATATCTAGTACCTAGCCGCCACTCAGTAAACGTTGACTGAATACCCACACCCGTGAGAACAAGCAATCTATTACCAGCATCTAAGCACATCCTGTCAAATGACCATGGAAAGACTCCTTTTTTTGCTTTCACTTGTCTTTTCTTTCTTTTCTTTTTTTTGCCTCATCTTTTTTAGTACCCCTTCTCAGACTACCACATATTTTTTTAAATAGACACCCCAGAAAGAAAGGTTGTAATTATTTAAAAAATAGGCAAAGCCCACTATAAACATAGTTAAATAGATAATTGAATAAGAAAAGTACTTGCTATGCCCATGACAAAAGATTACTATACTATACCAAGAGTTTCTACAACTGATGTGTTTTACTCAAAATAAAAATTAGAAAAATGGGCAAACATATAAATAGGCATCCTATGAAAATTCATATAGCCTGGAAACATGGGACTAGTCTTATCAATAGTCAGGAAAATGCAAACAATAAAATAATATGATGTCATTTGTTAATCATCAGACTGGCAAGAGTTTTAAGAACTGATGACATCCCAAATGGCGAGACTGTAAGCAAACTGGCATTTCTAATGTATTGCAAGTGTGAACTATTAAAACCTTTTTGAAAAAAGCTGGCAGAATATATTCTTATTTAAAGTGTTCACATCCTTTGATTTATTCATCCAATGCCCGGGACTCCATTTTATGCCAGATCTCACAATTATTGAGTGCTTACTATGTACCAGACACGAGTCTAAGGTAGTTACTGTTATTAGCCCCATTGAACAGATAAGGAAAATGGGATATGCAAAGGCTAAATAATTTGCTTTTAATTATTAATTATAGATCTAGTTAAAAGCACAACTGAAATTTGAAACCAGATAGTTCCAAAGCCTGTGTTGTAAATACAACGATGCATCCCCCTCCATCACTAGTAGAAAGTGAAAATTAACATTGTAGAGATTTTTGTTAAAGCAGTAAAAGCAAAAAATGAGAAAAAATGGTATTGTCCACCAATAGCAGAATGGTTTAATAAATTATGTGGTATTAATAGAATGTGATACTTTACAACGATTAAAAAGGGAGAATTGGAAAGATGTCCATGATATGTAAATTAAGTAGTAATACAAATAAACACACACTATTGAGCTGACAGGGTGCATAGTTCTCTCTTTCTCTGTAGACAGAGAGAAAGTAAGCTAAATGCTTTTTGTAAGAAAATCATATACTTTTTCTCTTATAAGAATATGTTTTTACATATGTATAGTTCTTTAAGCAGAAGAATAATGAAAATATATACAAAGTACTTTGATGTTGCTTTTCTCAGGGATAGAAAAGGACTGAGAGTGATTATTAATTTTGTATTTCTATATCTTTTAAGTTTTTTAGTTTTTACAAGAGTTTGTATACCATTACTGATATTAAAAATTAAAGCTTTTGTGAAAACTAAACAAAGAAACAAATAAAACAAATCGCAAACCCATACCTGAACTGAGATGGTTCTGGTTTTCAAACTATTTTAGTACATTTTTAGTTCACTAGGCTGACATCTCAAATATTAAGCATAAGTTTTTACAGATTGTGAACCTGAGAGGAAACAGTGATTCTATGAGCAGATAATTCTTTTTCAGAATCGAAGAAAACTGCAGGGATGGGAGGATAAGATAGTATGGTGGAAGGAGGGGTACTCAGGACATGCAACATGGTAGGAAGCTAAAGGGCTGATGGAGAAATGAAACTTGAATAACTCCGTTTTCTTACAATTTCAAAGTAAACCTTGACAAACTAGTCAAATGTGAATCCACTACAGGTTTGCTCTTGAAATGCTTTAGTAACTTAGCCATTGAAATATTCCAAATTAGAGCCAGGCTCGGTGGCTCAACCTGAATCCCACGCTTTGGGAGACTGAGGTGAGTGGATTGCCTGAGCCCGCGGGTTCGAGACCCACCTGGGCAAGCAAGACCTCATCTCTACAATAAATCAAACATTAACCGAGCATGGTAGCGTGTGCCTTTAGTTCCAGCTACGAGAAGGCCGAGGCGGAAGAATCACCAGAGCCCAGCAGGTCGAGGCTGCGGTGGCCGGGAGCGGCCACTGCACTCCAGTCTAGGCGATTCCAAATTTGAAATAAAACAAAATCCTTTCAAGATTTTGATGTTAGCTGGAGAACAGATAAACAGAATAACAGACGTTTATAACATGCACATATTATTCTAAGGGGTATTTCACTGACATATGTACATATTTCACAAAAATAATTAGTTATCTATTTAGCATTCTAATAGTTACATTATGAGAAACTAGTTTATTATTTCTGTTAATTAAGACAATACTTTTGGTTCATGAGTTATAATTTGTTAGACATTAACTGTTGACCCTAAATATGCACACATTTTCTGTATCCTTTATTTTGGGAATTAGTAATGATTCATATGTCCCAAATGTGAGTCTAATTTGATAATATTTCCTTGCCTAAAATGTAATGCATTTAAGAAAGTGAAAGCTAAGTGTCATTGTGCGTCCAGATATTATATTTCATACAAAAGTAAAAGGAATATTTCATTTAAAAATTACACATTTTACATTGAGATATAAAATATAATTGGACTTTGTTCAGAGACTCTTCCCTAAATCCAGTGCTCTGCAAAAATAAGAAAAACAGAAGCTTCCAGCAGAAATAACAAATAAACAAAACAACCATTTACAAGGCATATTTCCTAATCATGGTAGCCTGGACTTGCAGGAGCTAGAGTTATGACCTGGTGGTGTACACACACTATAAACACAAGAGTTCAGTAATTAGGTTTGAGTTAATTTTAGTTTTAGTGGTCTGGTGCATAATCAAGCAAAAGGTCATTATCCACTCTGCTGCATTTCACTCAAGGCATTCAGCAGCTAGAAATGGACATGGACATGTCTTTACTTAATTGTGTCTGTACAATCCAATTCCAGAAACCATTCCCATGAGTATTGGATTATTCTTCTATTCATTTAAACCCAGTTTACTCCCATAAAAATGTTCTAGCAAATATACAAAAACTAGAAAAAATAATTAAGTTAAAATAATCTACCACAGAAATAAAGAACTGAGTACCACATGTTCTCACTCATAAGTGGACCCTGAATAATTATCATAATACTATAAGAAAGGGATTGGCAGTAGTGGGAAACTGCCAGGGGAGGGAATAGGAGAGGGCACTCATCAATAAGGTACCTGATCTCAAACTAGGTGATGTGCGAACCAAAGTGAGGCCTAAGCTTTGCCTGTACAACGGCCATTTGTGTACCTAACCCTGAATTGTACCCACATCTTTAAAATAAAAATTAAAAAATAATAATAATCTCATGTGATGCTGGACATGTGTGTCTAGTCTGAATTCGATGGAAAAAAACCTTTGGTTTACTCTTCCCTAGTTAAATTTTTTTCAAAAAATAATATTGGACAGAGATTATCTTGTAGAAGAATATAAGTTTCTAGATTTGGTTAATTTTGCTACTTTTTTGTTTGTTTTTGAAGGGAATTATTAATATCTGTTGTTTTTCTGAGCCTAGCACCCTTATTCCTAACTAAAACAACCACTCAAAATGATCCGTTTGTCCTGGGCTTTGATACCACCTTCAAAAAATTAGTAAAAGTCCACGAAGTTAGAATTGCAATGGTGTCCTGAATTTTGTGAAGATATAGAAATAGTTAAATCATAAGGTGTTTGCTCTACTTATTTTTCTTTCTCTTTGACCTTTCTCCCTTCATGCATATTTGAGCCACTGGGGCTGCCTGCTAGATTGGTGAACTTATTTTTCATGAAGACCTGAGATTCTCAGATAATGCTGACCTCATGGTGGTGAATTCTGCTGAGGTCTAGACAATAACCAGCCATTGTTTCCTAGCCTGCTTCCCTAATTACTTACTGTCCAGGAGTCATGGACTTGGTGGTCACAAGACTTGTAACTTCTCCAATTGCTCCTATAAGATACTATCACTATTGTAAAACCTAAGACTGGTGTTTGAGGTATTTTTCAGACTTTACATTCTGATAGACCATCTGACTGCCAACCTGACCAGTGACCAAGAAACTGCCTCAATGCATGAGGACAATCTTGATATCTCTGTGGTTATTCCTAACCAATAGCAAATTACCCTTAAAAACCTTAGCTTCTGAGTTCACCAAATTACCCTTAAAAACCTTAGCTTCTGAGTTCTCCAGGAGGCAGATTTGAGAAATATCTCACATCCTCTCACTCAGCGGCCCTGTGATTTTAAAACCCTCTCTACTGTAATTACTGCTTTTCTGAGCCGTGGGTATAAAATCCCATGAGGTTGTAACAGCTTTAACTGCAGGCACGTGATTTAGACAGACCAATCACAGAACTCCAATTACTCTGTCACAGTGACTGGTTCCAGCATGGACATGTCACCTGGGCTGAGTCATCTGAACCCTTCCACGAGATTGACTGAATGGGCACTGAAAGAGAGAGACAGCGCTATCTTTTTAGATTTAGATAAATGTAGATGCAGACTTGGAACTGCCCAGAGCGAGCTTTTCTCCTAAGTAGAGAAGGACTGCAGCAGAGAACAAGGCCGATAAGGAAAAAGAAATGGAGGCAGGATGAGTTGAAATGGTGAGAACCAGAGAGAGAAGAAGATGGACACAATGACATTGTTTGAGCCCTTAGAGCAATGTATGCCCCCAACCAGTTGTTTTCTAATTGCTTAAGATAACTTGAGATCTGTCATTTTCAACAAAAATGTCCTAAGGAATATTGAACTTGGTGACAGTGAGCTTGGTGAAAAAGGACTATAAGTGATAAATACTAGTAATTTTTTTATTAACATAATAATACATATATCTGTAAATCTTTTTAGAGAAACGGAAAAACAGAAAGAAAAATTACAGAAAAGTATTTCTATTTTGGGACATAAGAAATAACATGTTTTAAACAAAAGGTAAAAGAGACTGAGTTGAAAATTAAGTAGGAAAAAAAGCATATGTAGAGAGGGAGAACACAGTGGATTAAGAGGTTTAAAGAATTTTTCATTTCCATCCATTCTGTCATGCTAATAATGGCATACTTGTGCAAGATACTGTGCTAGAATTTGCTTGGATTTGTCAATCAGTAAAAAATATACCTGGTTCTATTTGAAGTCTGGTTTGATAGCCATATATATAAGAACTAAACCATTTGAGTGATACATTCCCATTGGCGATGCCAACAATATAGAGATTCAAAGTTTAAAGACGCTTGAGAATGTTTCTATTTTAATGATGTCACAGAATTCATTTGTAATCTGGTTTTATTTGCCTGGTCACACCTCTTGAAAGGTCTAAGGGCACCGTATCCATTCCTTTCTGTGGACTATAGCATCTACAAAGTTAGCCTGTAACGCTTCTATGAAAAAGTTTTTGGAGTAGGTAAAAAGAGAACAAGATAATGATCTATGGAAAGAATAATTCTTTTGTGCCTTCAAATGTGTGGTGTCTCTTGTGCCAAAGAGGTTTTAGCAACACCAGCAGTTTCAAGGAGTGACTGTTTGAGGGAAGTAGGAAAGAGGACAGAGCATGAAAGGAGGGAGTGTCTTTTTGCTGAAGAAATGTTTACTTTGTAATTAGCAAAGGACAAGAAGGCTCTTTTGGAAACTATATTTGGGGGTCCAGAATTTGAATTTATGCTGATCCTCTCTGAGTCTCTCTCTAGGGAACCCTCCTAATTGGCAGGGATCTCAGCTGGCTAGAACAGGCTGCAAAGGAAGCCAAGGTCTTGGGGTCATTTCCCCAAAAGGCCGGTTAACTCAGCACTGTTCCACAGTCACAGGCTGTACCTTTAACCCTACTTAGCCATCTTACAAATGCATATTAGCACATCAACATGGTGGTCACACACACACACACAAATGCGTATATTCACCCTGAGACATATAAGCAGAGAGATTTTATTTTTGCCAGCATAAACAAATGCCTTTGAAATGTGTTAGCAAATCCTAATGAAGGCTGCAGCTACTGGTGATATGAACTGCAAAGATGAAACCTGTTAACAAAAGTATACGCTTACAAATAAGTTGATCATCAATGGTCCTTACCTTGTGGACTGACATAAACCATGATGCTAGTATTTAGAATATAAGACCCATGATGAAAGAGACTTGCAATTTTTCTGCTGTATCCACAGCACTGCTATATCCACAGCATCTAAGAGTGCCTAGCACACAGTGGGGCTGTAATAAATATTTGTTGAGTGTATGAAGCTATCTTGGGCTGACATTTTATTTATTCTTCCTATTCTCCTCTTTAGAAATTGGAAAGTACAATAAAAATAATATCTGACACATCTCCCGTGTCAACAATTGACTGTGTTTTTACAAAGGAAGAGACCGGTTCAGACAGTAAGGGACTGTTGAGTGAATGAGCAATCCCATTTATCTGACTACAAACAAGAAAAAGACCTCTATGGTAGGTAGCAAAAACTGTTAAAATTCTCTCCCTCCCGACTCGAGTTGAATCAGGACTGGCCATGTGACTAGCAGAGGCAACAGAATGTGGTGAAAGTAAAACTATGCCAGGTTCTTTGCCTAGCCTACAGAGGAACCACTTTTCTGTTTGGCAGCCTGTAGAACCCTGAGCCATCTTGACGATAGAAACCGGGCATAGTTGGCTCATTCTTCAGCCATCCAGCCGCATGAGGGAGCCCCAGCCAAGATCAGAATTGCCTAATGAATCTCCGCCTAAATTGCCCAGCCACAGACTGTTAAAGTAGATGGCTGTTGTTTTAAGCCTCTATGTTTTGAGGGTATTTATTATGCAGCAAAACCTAACTAAAACATTCCTAATGCATCAGATCTAAACAAGGGCAAGGTCATTGTTTGCTTAGGGGCAGAAGAACGCTACTCCTCCATTCAGAAACCTGACCAGTGTGTGTGATGTCACACACACCAATGAGTTGCAAAGCATTAGATACTTATAAACAACACATAAAAGAAATCTCAGAGAACGTAGGCATTTCCAGAACTATTTATTATAAAGCTTATTTTAGGATAGGGATTCTGAGGTGCATACCAATCAGCAGAGAAGCCTACAAATAATTTTTCTCCTACCATAGGAAGGAACTACATAAATAACAGTAACAGTTAAGTATTTCCTATTTTCCATAATAAAATGCACCATGAATTTTGACCACCATTCATGATGTCCCCAAAATCTTGGAGAGCCTACAAAAATGGAGTGATACAAACTTGGCCTTTACTATAGACAGGGAATAACTTCTGGTCGAGTTCAAAAAAATGGTACATACCCAGGATTATGAGGCATGCAATAAAAGGCTTAATATTTTCTGCAGAGCTTTTTCTTTAATGTTGAGAAGTTTAAGAACATACAATAGGGTGTAAAGTGTGTTAGAGGCAAGAAACCTATTAACTGTCATTTCACTTTTTTCTACCTATATCCAGGTCCTGGCTGTGAATATTCTGCTTCCTTATGACAGAGGAGTCAGCTGCACACATAAAGCATCTTGGTTTGTTCTCCATCCCACAAACCTGGGCAACAGAGAGTTCTCACAAAAATCTAGCTATTGTAATGCCAATATCAGAGGAAAAAATGAGTCACAGCCTGCCACTGAAGTTATAAAATGTTTTCATCTTTATAAATAATACATTTTGACACATGTCAAATGTATTTGACTGCATTTGCAGGTTGATTTGATGTTTCATTGTTTACTGAAGTTGGTGAAAAAAACCAAAAAAAAATAAGAGTTGAGCAGTATAGTTAAGGAGAAAACACAATTGAATAAAGACAGGGAACAGGGCATCTACGAATGTGACTAAAAGGATCTGAAGATGAAATGTGTTTTGATGAGGGACTTTTAAGATTGGTAGTGCTAGCCGGGCTCGGTGGCTCAACCTGTAATCCCGCACCTTTGGGAGGCTGAAGTGAGTAGATTGCCTGAGCCCGCGGGTTCGAGACCCGCCTGGGCAGCCAGACCTCATCTCTACAATAAATCAAAAAATCAGCTGGGCGTGGTAGTGCGCCTGTAATTCTGGCTACTCGGAAGGCTGAGGCGGAAGGATCGCCGGAGCCCC
>NW_007252783.1:1440-43412 GCF_000164805.1 Carlito syrichta | reverse complement strand
GAGGCTGCGGTGGCCAGGAGCGGCCACTGCACTACAGTCTGGGTGACATAGTGAGACTCCAACTCAAAAAAAAAAAAAAAAAAAAAGATTGGTAGTGCTTACATTCTTTAAAAAACAACTGTACACCCATACTATCATCAAAAGCCTGATATTCAAAATAGATTATATCATATACAAACTGTCATCTTTCTATCCTTAACAACCATACTCTAGATCTGGTTTCAATACTAGAACAATTTAGAGAGATGAAATTTTAAAGTGTTAGGTTAAACCATATGAAACTGCTAACATTTGACCATTTATAATCTACCAAAAAAGGCACCTGTATTTGGTTCAACCTAATAGATAAGAGAGTATTACAAAACAAGAGATGACTGCAGCCATACAATTAATTTTGGTAAAGAGCAAGCTAAACAGGGGTTCCATGCCGGGCAGGCCTGTCCACTGAGGACTTAAAAAATTTGACTTATCCTTTAAGAGGGATTTGCACTAAGGAATATTTCTCTGGGAGTAAAGATGGCTACTTACCGCAATTAATCATCTTTCTTGGGGGTTTTAAACATAGTTGAATGACTTTGCAGGGCACTGATGTATTTTAAATTAAAAGAATATTAACTTTTAGTAAAACTGATCGTTACCATTATACTCTGAAGAGCAAAATTTTCCCGTGTTCCACTGTTTTGCCCTTGTTGCCAATGCTTCTACCATGTTCAGGTTTTCATCGGCGGCAAATGGTCTTCCCCAGAATCTGAACAAGAAGTCCCTTTGGGTAGCGAAAGACTAGGTCCCAAGAAAGATAACAAAGAGAGATTGCTGGATTTATACCAAGGTTTCTCACCGTTAGTACCGCAGATAATAATTTCTGCAAATGTCTGAGCAAAGGTGCTCCCCAGAACCACCATCTCTAGTGTTGTTATTGTCTCATCTCTCCACTTTGTTGATTTTTTTTCCTCTGAACTATGCCAAAAGGCTAAGCTACTAATGAGATTAGGGGAAGAACAGAAAGCTCCCACCCACCAATGCTTAAACAGGATACATGTCTTTAGGCCAGCTGGTCTTCAGGAGGTGAACGTGGGGAGAAGGCCTAATCTGAATACTCAGATCCAGTTGGCATCCATAATTTGGAGCTACAGAGTGCATCCTTTTGGATTTTGATGAACTGTCCTGGGAATCTGGTCTAAATGTCTTGTTTTGAATTTGAATTACTATTTAATATAAATCTCATTGTCATTTTTGTTAGGTTTAAAAAACTGATCTTGCTCTAATTATAAATATAATACAATGAACATGATGCATATTTATAATATTCATATTAGAGAGCATGATTAATAACAGTTTATAAATTAATACGTGAGACTTTACCTTTATGAAAGCCTGGTAGATTTTTATTATATTTAATTCTGAGAAGGCATGTAAGGCAACTTATAGTATATTCAAGTAGTGCAATAAGACAGTGATTCCCACGCTTGGTTCTTCTCTGGAGTTTCCCTAGACATTTTATTTCTTTCTATTTTAAAGAACTACTTTCCCTTTTCTCTGGTGGAATGGATGCCAGCTCATTGATATGCCAAGAAGGGAGACCCCCCAAGGTGGTAGAGCATGACTCTGTTCTTCTCTCACCTTTCTATCCCAAGATCATACACTGCCTGTAATTAATGAGAATCTTCTTCATGAAATTAACCAAAGAACAACATTTCTTTCCTTCTTTATGAGCTGCCTTAAAAACGATCTATAAGAAATTCTCTTCAGTTAATAAGATACGAATAAATAAGAAACATGTTTGTTGACCCTTTTTTTCTACCACCACACACAAAAATACTCTTTTGCATCAGATGCAGGGGCACACACATCTCCCTGACCTGTTTCACTTCTTCTCTGAGATGGTTTTATCCAACATACTGAAAGAGTCCATAAATAAAAATTAACAACCACTGAAAGTGCATTTTCTCTTTGTCTACTTCTATTTAAATATGCCTTAACACACATGCGATATTAGTCAACATGTTAGCCTGTATAATTCCTTAAAACATATATTTTTGATATTTCAGATTATGAGACTGAAACACTCCTTGCACTAGCATTTCAAATATGCAATTCAGCGGAGATAGGTTCAAGTTAGAAGCAATTGCAATGGCAATACAGCCTTATTAAAGCTAGTAATGAATGAAGAAGTTAAGTTGATTAAAAGGTAGCATGTCAGGTAAAGGGAAATGACTTTAAATGGTGTAAACATAAGATAAAGATTTAGATTTGAGGCTACAATATTTGGGGTAATGGCAATTACATTTATCTCCTCAGATTCATTTATTATAACTATTCTAGGAATGAGAAGAGTGGTAGTAAAGAAAAATTTATGTGTATAAGATTTTGCAACCTGCTTGTTTAACTTGTACACACTAAAAAGCATCTCATGGCGAGGGTAATTCATTCTGTTACTAGGAACTATTTTCTTCTTTTCAATTTCTTTGTGCACATTTTGGAAAGTCAGTTCTGGATATTATCATTCCTCCCCAGAGACTTTGCATTTGGAAATTACAGCACAGTAGAAAAAATTCTGAACACATTCTCCATACCTTTTCCAAATTTGAGTTATCTACCTCTGTCTATTGTTAACCTCTTAGCCAGGGATCATAGATGTAAGTTTATATTCACAATTTAATTTTATCAGAAAAACCATGCCTTTCAATTCCTGCATTTAGAAATGTTCAAGTCATGAGCCTAAAAGAATCCTCTTATTTTATGAATCTATAGCATCTAGGAGAAAGTAAAGTAACAGCTATCCTAAATGTTAGGAGAAATGTCTTTACCACTTGATTGTGTTTATTTTTAGTTTATTAATGGTTTCTAATGCTCACCCTACTTAAAATAAGAAGTACCAACTCATATAAAAATATAAAAGTAAATAAAAGTCTTCTACTTTATTTGGTCTGAAAATAAGCTTCCCTCTATGCATATTTATGGTTCTTACCATATAGGTTATAAATTCAAGACAACGGCTAAATTTTCAAAGTATTTTATTTTTATTATATATTATATAAATATGTAACAGAGCCTAAATGAAGAGCCTGGGTAATGTTATTATTTTGATGTTATACTTGATACTGTGGGTATAGTGAGATGTTCAGAGGTCATAATTACTTTTCTATTTAATTTATTTGTAGTCAGATTTGACATTTGATAAGTAGACCTTGAAAGAAATTAAGAAAACTGGTAGGTTAGAAAAATAATCAATAAAAGGAGAAGTGGTTTTATTCCTAGCTTAAATTTCTAGGCTACTTGAGAAAAATTTTTGGCAAATACATTAAGGATAAATGAAGAGTAAATAAAAACAGAACTAAATCTAGAAATTAATTATAAATGTGATCCACATTTCCTACTTATTAGTCTATGTGTTGCCAAATCTGAAAAAAAAATAAAACACCTACATTTTTCTAGTTGTATAAAGTTTTCTTTTAAATGTGAAATGTCATTTTATCCTCAGAGGGGAGGTAAAAAAGATCAGAAAGAAACTTTAAAACTAGATTTCATGTCACAGGTTCAGATTTCAAACTTCTTGTGGCATTATTTATCAGTTTCTAATTTTATGAACTGACATTTTTAATGCTAATGTTTGTCAATTGCTAGCAAAATATATTATATTAGAAGACCACATTCTTAAATAAAATAAATGAAACATAAGTAATAACTTAATTTTGCTATTGGATAAGTTTTTCTTCACTTATATTTTTAAAAAAATAAGTGAAGAAAAGTATACTGAATACTGATTAGTAAAGTAGAATCTTTGTGGAAAGAATGATTGAGCAAAGAACACCTGTAAGTTATTAAATTTCAATAAAATTTAGTAAACATAAGTAAATGTACAGCTATGGGAGCATACCAACAAGCAGAGTGATGAAATATCTGACTTCCAAATCCAACTTTTAAAATCTAAGCTGTTTTAAATTAATTGGTAACAAATGCCAGAAAAGTCTTTTTCACTAGGCAACTTACATTCTTTAAACTAAATTTTAATCAAAACCTCTTACAAATTTACAAAAGTTTGAAATTCTCTTTAAAATAACCCATGTCTTCAAAGATTTTATCACATTAACTACTTGATTATAATGGCAAGAACAGGCTTTATACATTTGATGACGGTCAATTCCTTTGGTATAGTGAAAGGTTCTTTGCGAAGTATAGGTGACCCCAATTCTTTTTCCTATGAGCCCTGTCCACGTTTGCATAATGTCCTCTTCTGTGTTCCCATTGAACTTAGTTCACACATCTATAATCTCCCTTACTATATGTTTGCTATTGTGATTATCTGTTTAAACATCTCAACCCTACCCTGTACTCTGAGTGTACCTTTATCACAGACACAGTACCCTATTCAGTTGTGAATCCCTGGAGCTTAGCACTGTGTGTGGCCATACAGTAAGAATTTAGCAAAACTATGTTGAATGAATACATCAATGAAATAAGCTAAGGAAGTTCAACTACACAGGCAACCAAACTTCTTTCAAGCTGTAATTAATCGAGAGGATCATTTATAGGCACACCAGATAACTACCAAAAGCTATATAAAAATACACAACATATTTGTAGGCAGTGGTGCTGGGGACATCAGAGAGAAAGATAGAAAAATAATATTTTAAACATCTACATCTGTGGTTCTTCTAAATGGAAGCTTATTCACCCTTAGGCATTATATAAGGTTTTTCTCTTTGGCATACATAAGATTTCAGAACAAAGTCTGACACAGTTAATATTGACCTAATAGGTTCTGTAATTTGGTCTATAAAGTTAGTATAATATAAAAAAATCTGGAAATGAATGCCATCAATGGTCATGCTATATTTGTAAAATGTGGCCTTGATCATTTGATTCAAAAGTACAGTATCAAAAATACATATGTTTAGCAACATAAGTTTGCAACCTAACTGTACTACTTTGGTTTGTAGGCAATGAGGACTAGAGTAAGTCAGCAGTGATGATTCTTTGCTTTGTTCTAATATCAAATGGCATTAGATTTTGTGTTGATGAGACTTTCCAGAAGTTTTCTAGGCACTAGGAAGGTGGGTCTATTTAAGATCATGGCCCAAATGCTTATAGCACATCCTTGTTCATCAGAATTCCCTTAGCACACTTCCATAGCAGTTTAAGGTTCTGACATCAGGCTCCATATTTTAGTACTACCGCAACTATATTCTATAATTTATCGTCAATATATCCTTTATTTGGTACACATTTTACGGTTTTAAACATGAGAGATAATGCCAAATGTTCCCTAGGAAATAAAATAAAAACTGCATCAAATTATGAGGATTCAAACAAGCATATTTTGTTATTGTGATTGTACCTCGTTCTCCTTTCTGGCACTTCTTTCTTTGCACTGTACACTTTCTTGTCTCATTTGTGGGGGGGCACAGGTTACCCTTTGCTGAAGGATGCTGTATTATTTCTCTGACGCGTGTTTCAGTCCCCCTTTTGAAGCCACATGTTTTTCCTTTCTTCGTGCATGGACTCCAAGGACTCCATTCACTGGCCTCACAGTGAACTGAAACAGAGGAGCAGAAACATTCTCAGTTGGCTCACAACCACTTTCACTACTGCTAAGTAAAAGCAAACAAACAAACAAACAAAAAAGGGTTTGCGTCCATCAGAACTCGCCCACATTCTGAGCAGAAATCTTGTAGACCAAAGTTTGGCAAGATGACTCAAAGATGAAAGAAATAGCAGGGAAAGTCGGAAATGGAATGTTTTCAGTTTTTTAGTCTTCATTATCAGGGACGTTCATTTTTGTATTGAACTCACTTTTTTTCTCTAGAGTTGATTAATCCAGACACTAACATAATTGCTCATAATTGATCGATTCTTTATAATTTTCAGAGTACAGTTGCAATTATTGATTGATCCTGACCAGAACTTGATAGAATGGTTATTACGTGCTAGAGAATTGATTCTCAAACTTGAGCATGCATCAGAATCACTTGGAAGGCTTGCTGAAACAAAAAATGCTGGATCTCACCCCTGAGATTCTGATCCAGTTGTCTGGGTGGGGTAGTGAATTTGCCTTGCCAACAATACAGGTGATGTGATTTTCAGGTGTTGGGAACACTCTTTGAGAACCTCTGTGCTAGAGAACGGTTGAGCAAACAATAAATCCAGGTCTCTGGTCTACAATTCACTGCCTTTCTGACTTCATGTGCTGTTGAGCGCTTAAGTATAGATAGCTATTACTGGGTGTGGTTCAGGCACAGCATCACCTATTTTATGTGAATTCAGGGTCAATTTCAGCTGATGAGCTGCTTCTACAATTAACTTGACTATGTGGTTCCCAAGATAAACTGATGAACTTTTTCTGAAGCTTCTTTTGGAAATGTGTTTCCTTTTTTCTGTATGTATGATTTTCTTCTTCAATAATAGATGTCTTCAATTATAACAGATTTGTGCACTTCCAATGAAAAGAAACAGCTGCAAAGTGTTTTTCTTATATTATTGTACATAAAACTTCCTAACAAGCAACAACTGAAACAGCTTGCAATAAGTAATTATTTCTGATTATTTAAGACTCTCTTTCTGCAAAAATAAGGTTTCTGTAACCTCCCTTGTTGCTTTCTGATTTAATGAGTCTTTATTTTTGAGCAGAAGGCTATCTCTCATCACAGCATCAAGAAAGGTAACCAAATGTTTTAGAATATAAATCCATTTATCACACATTTTTCACAGGCCTTTACAGACACTTTTAGTTACCTGAATGCAACACAGAGTTAAATGTAAGTGATTAGATGAGTGAATTTAAGCTTCTGTGAAGATAATAAGTTTTATTGAACCACTTTCAAAATAGTTTTTTTGTTGTTATTTGTTTTTGTTTTTTGTTTTTTTTGAATTGGAGTCTCACTCGGTCACCCAGACTGGAGTGCAGTGGCTGCTCCCGGCCACCGCAGCCTCGACCTGCTGGGCTCCGGCGATCCTTCCGCCTCAGCCTTCCGAGTAGCCAGAATTACAGGCACGTGCTACCACGCCCGGCTGATTTTTTGATTTATTGTAGAGATGAGGTCTGGCTGCCCAGGCGGGTCTCGAACCCGCGGGCTCAGGCAATCCACTCACCTCAGCCTCCCAAAGGTGCGGGATTACAGGCTGAGCCACTGAGCCCGGCTCTCAAAATAGTTTTTATGCTCAGTTTGACCATTATAATTTGGTTAAAGAATAGAGCAGCCAAGTCAATTAATAATGTTGTAATGTCTTGCCCGTTATTGACATTATCTTCCGGCATCCCATTTTGACATTAACCATTAAAAGTGGAGTTTTTATCTGTGGCACATACAGATAAAAATACCTCCAAGAAAGCACATAGAAAAAGGAAAACCAACTAAAAATTGTCACTTTGTATTCATTTACTGCCAGAATTAAGGGGACTAAGAAAATAATTATCTGATGAAGAAGTGACCCGAACTTTGGTACTGTTTCATAACAGCAAAGGTAGCTTAGGCAAATGTATACTTAGACTTCAAAAAAGATAGATTTTAAAAATTACAGCATAGGTAATTATTAGTCTAAAGTTAGAAGACAAATGGTTCTAAAAATAAAATTCCAATGCCACTGTAACAGAATTCAATTGGAGGAGAGAAAATATTGAAAACTATTAAGTGTAGGTAGTAAAAAGCTCTAACGAGACAAGATGGCTAACAAACCATGAAATTCTGGAGAATAATTTTTCTGAGTGAAATACTGTAGAATGAATCTATAATGTTAGCATGCAAATAATATTTCCAGAAAAACTTTGAAAACATTGCTAAAGACAACACAAAGAAATCACTAGATAGAACTGGGACACTACTTGGCTAAGAGGTAGTTAAGAGGCTAAGTCAACAACTGCTGTGTGCCTTTTATCTTCTGTATCGAGAACAATCTTAATACTGGAAATCTGTAGCAATTCACTAATGAAGTACATGTCTCATAAAAGGTAACGAGCTTCCCATCCCTAGGAATGCTCATGCTGTGTTTGATTATTAGTCTGAGATGCTGGAAAAGGGATTCCTGAACTGAGAGGAAAGTTGAATGGGGTGTCCTACCAGGAATGACCTTACTGATCATCTTGTTCTAATTCTCATTGACTAATTGTGTGGTTACACAGAAAACATAGCAAGGGGACGTCCCATCGCTGTATAGGGTGGAGTGCGTCATCTTCTCTGACTACCCCAACAAGTCCAGCTTTCCAAGAGACGCCATGAGTATGACAAAATGGGAGTGCAGAAAGAAAGCATATGCCTGGAGCGCAAAGTGGAAAGGACATGTTATCCCATAAAATCGTGTTTAGTGGATACTTCTGTTTAATTTGACCTGGAAACCATGGGGAGTGGATATGTTGTGGTATACTTCTTTCACCCCAGCTCTCTATAAGAGTAGCGTTTTCCTCTGTTTATGACCTTTCTTCTCCATTTAAAATCTAGGTAGGAAACAAGAAATGTGGTGTAGCCAGGCTCGGTGGCTCAGCCTGTCATCCTGCGCCTTTGGGAGGCTGAGGTGAGTGGATTGCCTGAGCCCGCGGGTTCGAGACCCGCCTGGGCAGTGAGACTCCAACTCAAAAAAAAAGAAATGTGGTGTAGATTTTAGCAAAGAGAAATACACAATTCTTTCTTTTGGGTGAGTGGTGAGGAGCTGAAGTCAAGGTACTCACTATAGCACCGACAATGACTCACAATGTTTCCTTAAGGTTACTGTTTAGGTTCTCTGGATCCTACTTCTCATATTTGTTAAGGTAACAGGTTTTAACATTGCTTCGTGATAAAGAAGCAGGTCATCATTTTCCCTGAACTCCTGGGGTGAACCTACAGGCGTGACAGATGTAGTGTCTGTAGGCCAGCCACCATCTGATGAGAGGTATTTTATATGGTGCTAATGACATGAGCCAGTCTGAACAACAGTTGTGATATGTGCCATCACTGTGTTAGAAGGTCATTTGTACCTATGTAGTAAGTCAGAGTCAGAAAATGGCCTTTGGATTGCGAATCTATATTCGAAAACACATAAATTTCTTAAATTTAATTTTGTTAAGAAATAGTCTTAGTCTTACTAGTTGAATAAATTACCAGTAAGCTTTAAAGGCTAATCCCACAGTGCCAAGTGATAAATGCTCTTCCCGATAGAAAAGCACTGATACTTTTTGAAGACTGAATGCCACACTCTAAATATGTGTCCCTTTTTTTCTGGGTAGAGAAATTCCACAGAAATTTCTTTCTGTAACTCATCGTGAACTTCTGTCTTTGAATATTCCATTCCACAAAAGTGTTTCCTATTTTTTCCACTGTTTGGAACTTATTACCACTAATCATCAGCCCTCAGGACCTATAAGGAGAGGAACTTGAAGTGCTTTCTCATGTACCTTTTACTCTATTCCTGAGTTTGTTTTTTTTTTCCTGTGTTTTTATGACAAGAAAAAAAAAAATCTTAACCAAAATGAGCCATGAACTGTTTCAGGACTGTTTTCCAGATGCTTCTGAAATTATCTTTAAAACATCATCTATTTATTTCATAGTGCCAAAACGTCGTTTAGTAGTAAAAGTTCTGCAGTGGACTTGAAGTGGTTAAACCACCACTTCAGAGTTATTACTCCAGTATTTTAGATTCTAATGGACTCGTGATGTGGGAACTTCAGGGGAGTCCTGGAGATTTTTTGCACTGAATCAGGAGGGCATTTGTGTGCATATGCCAACATCATTGCAGCATCCAACGTTCTTGTAGTTCTTGCCCAGGGGATCTTGAGATTTGGTGGGCTGTTTTCCCATTTGGCTTAGCATCTGCTCCCCAAGTGTTCATCAAAGTTGTAGCTGAAGTAGCTGCACAGCGTTTAAAAGAGCGAAAATGTAGCCTGACAGTGATCCGTTACTTAGGCAAACAATTTGTCTGAAGTACCTCCCCTCCAGGAAACCCAGCCTGCAATTAATCAGACCCTGGGATTGTCTCATTCTGTCGGTTTGAGTAAGTCCACGATCCTCTTTCTTATTTCTGAATACCTATGTAAGTAGAACATTTCAGCAAAGCAGTGTGAAAAGAAATGAGATTTTTAAACTATATCAATTCCAATTCTTCAGGTCTTTGATCCATCCACTGACCATCAATGGGCTGTGTCAAGAGAAAACATCCCCTCCCCACTTGGAAAATAACTTTGGTCATTGGTTGAGATGAAACCCAGGTGTTTTGTGAAGCTCTTACCACATGGCAAAAATTGAGTGCAAGGTATCAACTCTCTCTCTCTCATTCTATATATATGCCATATAAAATACATAGCATAGATAATATATAGAATAGATATTATGCTATAAGTAAAACTTCATTAAATCATTATGCAAAATAAATCTCTAAGGATCAAAATAATTAAAACAATTTCAACAGTCTCTAAGAAACGATGGAGTACACTGGTGTTAAATGTATTAAATAATATACTTTAAATAATAATGCCAAATAAATCTCTAAGGATCAAAATAGTCGAAACGATTTTAACAGTATCTAAGAAATGAAGGAACACCCACTGGTGTTACATTGTACTGTGTTACATGCTGGGTAAGGCTATGGGAACGCCTTTAAAATAGCATCTTTGTAAAGAAGGACAGAGATAGCCTCTAAGAGGCAGTCTTTCGGGTTCTCACGAAATAAGACTTTGAGAAGCACTTCTGTGGAGACTGACTTTATCATCTATTTAAATTCTTAGAGGTTCGCCTTACCGATACTGACACACTCCATAGTATGGTTGTTGGCTTCCAACCCTTCTGGGCAATTGTCAAGGCACTTTCCAAGATGTAAGTAAAATCCACTTTTACACTTTGTGCAGAAATTTTTGTTGAAACAGGTATCACAGTCAGCTTTGCATTCTGAAAGAGAGAGAGAGAGAGAGAGAGAGAAAGAGAAGTAGACTTTCATTATCTTCTCTTAACTATTGATGACCCAGTTCCGCATGTGTCCAACAAAGGCACATGCAATTTTTGTGTCAAACAAACACCTGGGGTTCAAAATCATTTTGACAAACTGAATTAAGGATTCCTTCACAATCATCTAGTTGGTATACATTGGTTATTGATTTTAAAATAATTGTACTGATTGCCCTATGAAAATTTTGGGGGATATATAGCCAAGAATGTCTATAAGACCTAGTATCTAAATGATAGTGAAAATATGTCATGAAAACGTTAATAAAATTTACTGAGATACTGCCTTTCTGTTGTTATTGAGGGCTATCCATTCATTCAACTAATATTTGGTTGCTCACTTATTTGTCAACCAATACCTAGACTAATATTCCAGGCATTAGTCTAGGTATTGGTTGACAAATAAGAACCAGTCTTCACAAAGTTTACATTCTAGAAGAGGACACACAATAAGCAATAACAATAGTTGAACATTACATGATGACTACTGTAAGACAGGATTGCTACCAGTATTTTACAATATGAAGACATTTAAAATTTACAACAACCCAATGAAGTAGTCACTATTATTTCCATTTTACAGATAAGGAAACTGAGACTCACAAATATTATGTAACTAACTCAGAACCACAGAGCAGATTGATTTCTGAAGCCAGTCATCTGGTTTCAGAGTAAAACGTGCGATACGTGCTTTGGAAAAAACAACAAAAGGGAGAAAAAAGGGCTGAAGAATGACTGGTAAGGGGCAAGTCTGATGATACTGAATAAGATGGTCAAGGAATGGCTCTCTAAGAAGGTGACATATGAGCAGAATCTTCAATGACAAGAGACAGCCAGTCATGCAAAGGTGCGGACAGAGAACTCTCTGGAGTGTCAGAACAGCTGGTATAGAACAATAATTGCAAAGGCTTGAGGTGGGACAATCCTGTAGGGAGGCCAATGAGGCTGGTGTAGAATGATCAAGGAGGGGAGCCGTAGAAGATGACTTCGGAGAGATGGGCAGAGCTACATGTGATATTTAGGTAGAGGAGTGCTGTTTCCCAACTTATGATTTTGAAAGGTCCTTTAGTCTACAGTGTGGAGAGCAGACTGTCAGGGTTCAGATGAGAGCGCTTCCGACATTTATTTCCAATTAGTAAATAGACGTTTCAGTTACTATACTGGTATCTTCCTTAAGCAAAATAGCTGAAGTGATTCTTCCAGTTATAAACACTTGCATTTTGTGAAGGCAATGGGAAATAAGATGGAATTGAGGCTTGCAGTACTTTTCTATAGGTTCATGTTCTCGGCCTTTGCTTTTACAGTTAAAAAACAAAACAGAACAAAACTTGAGCGCATTTTTTTTTTCTAAGTTAGTGGTAAAATTTTTCCTGTCCTAAGTCTAAGTATGATGAGCTTAATTATCAGATAAATATTATTTACCTAACATCAAATATCACAAGTATATTGGAGGCCATTTCAATCTGGAAAAGTAGCCAAGCATGAGATAAAAATACAGCTTTGTGTAGGCACTTACTTGTACACTTATTTATATCTGGATATCGAGTTCCATAATATCCACTTGGACATGAAGAGAGACATACTCCGATCTGCTTCATGCCAATCCTTTCCAGAACAAAAAAGAGTCTGGGCTTACATGACAAACATCCATTGTAATCTGAACACGTTGCACAGCCTCCCTGGCAGCCTTGACTGACGTTAGGATGCACTGGGGAGACAAATGTAGAAAGACAAAACAAAGGTTAAACCATAGATGCAGATGTTAAATGACATTTTCTGGGGGGGATGAACATTTTCTTTCATTAACTTTCAATTTGGCAGTAATGGGTAAATGAGGTGAAATTTTTTTCCTGTCCTTTTTTTTTTTTGTAATCTCTTATTTTCCTGTAGCACACTTATTCTCTTTAATTTTAAAGTTCTTAAAATTTGAGCATTTGAAAAATAAGAATAATTTACCTCAAAGAATTCAAATATCCTCACTGAACTAGCACCAGGGAAGATCGGAGACTGGTGAATTAGTGTTTTTACACATTAAAATGAAAATACATTAGTTTTGCTTTTCATGTATGTAGTGAATGATAAGCACGTCTCTAATTTCTTCAGTAAGTAAAATAACACACTGGGGCTGGATTTGAGTAAGAACACTAAGTTCTATACTATCCCCTTTCAACTATGATCTATTAGAGAATACAATAAAGCAAAGTGATTCTGAAACGATGTTAGTTATTCGGCACCTCCCCCACCAATGCTTTCCTGAGATCTTTTTTCTCACATGAGTTTAATAATTACCAGTTCAAATTGATATAATGGTGAAAATGTGATATTGATCTCACCGGTATTTCCGTGTGAATCACATGGGACACTTTGTTGTAACTTATATCCAATATTTTCTCTTTGAGGGGGGAAGTCTTATAGTTTCTGTTGCCCTTATCTTCCTCAAATAACATCTGAGGTTACTTCCTTAAGTGAAATGTATTTTTGGTGAGGCTAGACCTGGCTACTGTAAGGATCACCGCTGCTTATGTTCCAGAGTTTTCAAGAATCAACAACAAGAGAGGTAAGAGTGCTCATCAGCAAGTCCAGACAAATATAAATTTTGGGGATTCAAGTTTACTGGAGATCTTCACAACTCTAACCCTTCTTCTGACTATTAACCAGTCGTTATCTCCTGTGTATGAAGTGGTAGGAATGGTTGACCGAATTACTGAATAAGGAACATCTCTCCTATAGCTGGTGTTTGGGATAATTTCCTCTTCTAATATAGTCTCTGTCAAATATAACGCTAATAGATTTGTCATTCTTTCAGGATGCCAGAGAGAAAAATCATAATTCTTTGAGAAGCCAAGATTGATGCATAGGAGTCTAAAGCCACTCCAGTCTTTTCTGACTTCTTTTGCTTTAATGAAGTGATAGGTTCTGATGGACCTGGTCATTATTAAACCTGTCTTTACCATGAGGTTTGATTCTTACTAAGTTCTTTACCACAAAAACAAATCCCTCCAAGCTCAGTTAGGAGGGGTACCCAGAAGACTAAACAGCCTTACCACAAGGGTGCCCGGGTTAGCTTCAGAGAGGTCATTTGGTTGACCAGCATCCTCTGCCTGTAGAAAACCATCCTTGAATCAGCCACAGGAACCACAAACAGCTCATTCTCATTCCAAGACATTTTGTAAATAAACTGAGGAAATGTGTGGGGGAAGGGAAGTCTGCTTTTCCTGTGCATGTTCCACTGTGGGGTGGGGCAGTCGTATAAAGTAGCACAGGAGGTTTAGACATTATAGGGCCTGTGGGACTTGTGAGTGAAAACTGCTTTCCAAGTAACAGGGTCATTTTTCATGCCAGGAACTCAGCATTGGAGACTTACAGAAAATGTGAACATATTTTAAGCTTGGAGAGACCCTAGAAAGGAAATAGGGTGAGAGAGTTCCACGTGTTCAGAATCCATCATTATTTGCTTCAAGAAGTGAGAGGTGCAGGCAAAAACCTGTAAAACCTTTCCACGAGAATTGCCTGTGGAAAAGTGGACCTCAATTGGATAGAAAATCTCTCCAAGTTCAGGGCACTAAGGGACTCTGAGTTTAATGAAGACAGATCATATCGGTTTGTGTCGATCTATCCCTACCTCCAAAATGCAGCCGCTGAAAGAAAACACAAAACTGTAGTTTTGTGTACCCTGAAACTTTTATTAATAATTATATAACTTTATTTGTTCTTATTTTTTCCTTCGGATGGTAAAATATTAAAATAATGATCTAACTTTAAATAGATCAGTTATTAATATAAACATGAACTACATATTCAGAGTCTCAAAAACTGATGTTTTTTAAGATAAATTCCATTTAAAAAATTAGGTTTGGGATGTTTGAAAGCTCCAGGAAAGAACCGATCTCATGACTGGTAACAGTATCCATTGAAATTATGAGATGTGCCAAAATACCTTGTCTAATTCCCTCTTTCTCTAAAACTTTTGCTGATGAAATGTAGCACTCAAAATGACAATAATTCTTTTGGTTTTTTAATTTTATATTTTGCCTTTTTAGACAAAGGTTTTTGAAACTTAGATTTTTGAAAAGGTAAGAAAGACCCAGTTCCAACTTGCAATAAGTTTTTGTTTGTTTTTAATCAGTACATTTTGAGTATGGGCGATGAATTTTGAATATGGAATGACAGCAAAGTTTATTTCTTCAGAAAGTTTAAATGCTGGTTGTGTGGAGTGAGAGAAATTGAGACTATGAAGCTCAGATTCTGTGATTCTAGATTTTTTTTATGGTTGAGTAGTATGGTGACTGCTTTCTTGAATGCTGTATAAGGATCACTCAAATAATACAGTCAGTATTACACAACTAGATACATATTTCCCAAACTTCATCTTCAGACAAGAGCTTTTACTTTTTATATGGAAACCACAACAAACTTTGGTCTAGATTAACTGTAACAACACTTTCAGTCACAAAATCTTGTGTTCCTAAGACAAAAAATAGAATTTTACTTTCTCATGCTTCTTTTCTTTTTGCCCATTCATTTTTAAATCAACTTTTTCCAAACAATATTTTCCTACTATTATTTTATATGAGTGATGGAGATGTTGGTGGTAGAAAGGTAGGTAGTGGAGGTTTCAAATAAGTTGAAGACTGGGTGCATTGTCTCACATCTGTAATTCCAGCACTCTGGGAGGTCAAAGCAGGAGGTGGGAGGATCGCTTGAGCCCAGGAGTTCGAAACCAGCCTGGGCAACATAGTGAGTATATTTCTTTTTCTAAGTTAGTGAAAATTTTCCTGTCCTGAGGGCTAAGTCTAAATATGGTTAGTTTAATTACCAGATAAATGTCATTATTTACCTAACATCAAATATCACAAGTATATTAGAGGCCATTTCAATCTGGAAAAGTAGCCAAGTATGAGATAAAAATACAATTTCGTGTAGGCACTTGTACACTCATTCATTCAAAGGTTAGACTCTAAATCTTTGATACTGGTACCTATCTCTTTATATATAGGTAAACTTTAGATGTGTAATGAGGTAGATATGATTGGAAAAATGGACAGAATTCATGGGAGCTTTAAAGTGGAATCTTCTGTTACCAAAGTGCTGCATACACAGTACTGTTAGTGTCTTCCATTAAAATTAAGAAAGAGGGAAATATCTTTTCTTGTTTAGGTATGTGAAAACAGTAAATATTACTGCATGACTGAAACCTATTTGCAATGTCTAAACTGTCAACATTCCCTGAGTAAGGGACTTCAGTTTCTCTACCTATTAAACAAGGCTTCCTACTATCCCTGTATTTGACAGACTTCAACTTGTGATACATACCTGATGCAACCATTCCTAAGAGACTTGCTATGTATCATGAGAGTTAATTCAACTTTGATAACATATCCAGAACATAGAGCTTTAAATGGAACGAAAGCAGCTGGTAAATGTACGCATTTAGCTACTTATTTTTAAATTTTATGATCTATTAAACCAATTACAGTATTGGAAATT
The DNA here is from genome assembly GCF_000164805.1 of Carlito syrichta. Classification (NCBI taxonomy): domain Eukaryota; kingdom Metazoa; phylum Chordata; class Mammalia; order Primates; family Tarsiidae; genus Carlito; species Carlito syrichta. The sequence goes on along the minus strand of NW_007252783.1, from coordinate 27,021 downwards.
AAGTTCTGTTTCTCTAACAATTTAAGAAAAAGCTTCAAGAACTTGCCTTACCTTAACCCCTTCTAAAGCTCAATTACAAATGGGCTGACATTGATTGTGAGTTGCTATATGAAAGAAATCTGTAAGAAAGTAATTGATGCTACCAATTACCTCAGATGGTTATTTATTTGTGGCTAGACAATTTCCGGAAATATGAAATATGAAGACTTTATATTGGTGAAACAGGGCTGGCTGAGTTCAAAGAAAGTAGCAAATACATGACAGTAACTAATTGCTTTTATAATTCAATTAAAAATTAATACATTCACAAATTTGATAAAAGTTCTTTTTAATCAAAAACCTTATACAGAGTCTCCCTAAAGCATTTTTGTCTTCACAACATTCACTTTTTTCTCTTCTGAATGCAGTGGACTTAAGAGACAGGGTAGAGAGAGGAGACCAATGGACTTCCATAATCAAAGTTATTTCTACTCTATCCTTTCCTCTGTGCCTTCTTTTTTCACAAGTATGTTCATGTTGACTGTGTGTTTCTTGAGGAAAGGGGTCTGTGAGTTTGAAAATTTATTGATTTTTTTGGATAATTCTCAGCTTCTACAAAAGGTGGCTATTTGTTGTACAGGTTCTCAATAAAGTATTTTTTGATTATTGAATGAAAGAGGGCAACATGATTATAAAAGATAAGTTATTTATTTGTGTCTTTTTAAAGAATAAAGATGTTAAAGCAGTAAATATTTAACAGAAAATGTCTATTATGATTTTAAGTGGTCTGTGCCTACGAATATCTGGTAATCAGGGAACAATTTCCAGATTATATATCCTTTGACTGCTTAATTATGAAATAAATCATTTAAGTTGAAAAAAATAAAAGCTTTTATAGGGGTCATTTACTTTGGCAATCCATTTTCCCGGAGATAATGTCAAGTATTTTTTTCTTGTCTAATTTAGGACAACACATTTCTATCATATCTTGGGACTTGATTGTTGCAGAGTCATATTTAAGTTTTGAGTGACATTATGATTGCCGAAAATTAAGATGTTCATAGGTCTTCTGGAATGCTTGCCAATGCTTACTTTACAATGTGAAAAGTTTGAGTTATTTTGCAAGTCTCTTTTAAATTCTGTCGAGCCAATTCAAGAAAATATTTAGAGTCATTGTTTCTTATTTGTTCGTAAGTTAAAGCTTCCAAAGCAGAATTGACATTTGTTAGGTCTCTGCGACCATTTAGGCAATTTTAGAAAGTTAGGTATAGATGGCAAAATATGTAGAAAAACTTTTTTGAATAAACACAATTGCTTCTCTGAATTCAATACTCTTTTGCATTCTCAAATTATGATATCTGGATGAATAGAGGTCTATTCATAGTCTTCCATCATTATTTTTGATTAACATATTAATTAATTATTAATGATAATAGTAATCATTACTAGTAATCATTACTAATATAAATTAATATTAACACTTTGTTGAAAGAGCTACATGTTTCTATGTCCAAGTATATATAGATATTGCTATTTAAAAATAGTGGTTATCATTTGATAATTTTAATGTTTTAGTATATCAATGTTTTAATTGTTAAATGATTAAAATTTATCTATGCTATTTAAATATATGTATTTAAATATGTGTTGTACTTGTGTATCCATATGTATGTATACATACATAGACACATGCATCCATGCATGTCCATGTATGCATACACACGCCATGCATAAATTCTATTTGGTCTTTTATGAAAGTCAATAGGTAAGATCGGCAGTAGTGAGAATCTGCCTGGGGATGGGGCCGGGGTTGGGGGGCACATCTCATCAATAAGGGTACCTGCATAGTGAGTATTTGTATACCTAACCCTGAATTGTATCCCACATCTTTAAAATAAAAAATTTAAGAGTTAAAAAAAGAAAGAAAGATAAACACAAATTTAGAAAAAAAGTCAATAGCACAGCCATTAATTAAAGTGTAACAGCAAGGATAATATAATCTACTGTATCTTTTGTCCCACTGAATTAACCTTTAATTTGAAAGTGTGTGCTTACACCAGTGGGTTCACAGAATTTCTGCCAATCTTAGAGAGGAATGTGTTCACCAGCTGCTAAATACTGCCATGATTATTATGTGGGGAAACATACTGTTTTTAATGGAAATGATTTCTTTGAGAACTTGGAAAAACCTTTCTTTTTCTCCTACTGAATAATAATTTACTGATGGGAGTCTAATACTTACATTCTATAAATACTTTAAAATAAACCACAGCAATGAAATAAACCTAACATTAAACAGCAATTAGCTAGGCTTTCCACTAAAATCAAGTCAGCTAAAAATATTAAGGAAATGGCTAGCAAATGATGGCAACTGTAAAACTCTTGAAATCTAAAATATGATGAATATTTGGGCACTAGATGCCAACTTCGTGGACCAGGGCTATGCTTTGTCTAACCACATGATGTAGAATCAGAGCTTGAAGTGAAAGTTAGACGAAAGTGGGCTTCACTGTATATGGATACAATACGGAGACTAGAATCAAACATTTCTGAGAGCCCACAATGCGCTCAGCACTACACATGATTCAGAAAATGTAGGGATCGTGAACAAGACATTCACTTCCTGATGTCATGATTTTAATCTGTTAGTTAATAAGCCAGTCAACAAAAAAATTAAATGGTTAGAGATCATAATGGGTACTGTGAAGAAAATAAACAGGTAGACAAGGAGGAGAATAACTCTGGGAAACCACCTCCAATACAGTGTCAGGAAAGACCCTTAAAAGCTACTCTTCAGCCATTACCTGGAGAAAGAAGAGAAGTCAGTCCTAAACCCGAGGAAGGAAGAGAATTTCAGGTTGAGCACCTGTAATGAAGAGTGTAAAGCTGTGGGAAAGGACCAGATAGGAGGAGCAGCCCTACAGGAACCAACAGGGCTGCAGCCCTGGGGGTGATGTGAAATGAGTTAGAAAGGAAGGTCAGAGCTGGAAGTAAAGACCCCAGGTAAATACCAGAAGGAAAGGAAAAACCACTAATGTGGTTATTAACTTTAATTTTTGTTAATGTGATGGCTCTTGGAGCAGAACCAGCATCTTGTACTCCATGAAAATATGTTATTTTGTTAACTTGCATATTAGAGGACAATGTTCTAACTAGCAACAAACTTGGGCGTTTGCATCCAGATTCCAGTCTTTGAAGAGGCTGCGTATCAACCAACATGTTCTTTGCTCTTGGGAGCATTTCATTTCTCCTCTGTTCCTCCCCATCTCCCTCTAGCAGTAATTATAGTTTGCCTTGGGTTTTAAAGTTTTCATTGTCTGACTAAAGTGTATGGGGGGAGGGGTGCAGAAAAGAAGAAATAGGAAAGTTATGAAATAGAGAAGATTTCAGAAGAACAAAGGAAGAATTAAAAGTAGAAAAAAGTATTTTTCTAAGTTCTTGGCATTAGCAATGCATATTGAAACACTCTAAATCAGCAGTTCCCAACCTTTTTGGCATCAGGGACCCAATTCGAGGAAGCCAATTTTTCCACATGGGGGCTCAGGGTGGGGGTATGGGGAGGTAAAGAGATGCAGGGGGTGAGAGGGGAGAATCATCAGGCATTAGATTCTCATCAGGAGCATGCAACCGACATCCCTCACATGCACTGTTCACAGTAGGGTTCCAGCTGCTATGAGAATCTAATGCCACCGCTGATTTGACAGAAGATGGAGCTCTGCTAGCGGCTAGTCAACTCCTGCTGTGTGGCCCAGTTCCTAACAGGCCACAGACCAGTAGCAGTCCGTGCCTGGGAGTTGGGGACCTCTGCTCTAAGTGTTTTTTTACTCTTCATGTAAACTTTCTTTTAGAATCTCAATATTATATTCTTGTATTCACTAAATGAATTAATAATCTATGGGCTAATCTCAAAGTTGATTCTTCAAAGCCATGAAAATCATATCAGTTTTCCTGTAACCAACCGGCCAGCTATCATTGATACTGCTGCTGAAATGGCAACAAAGCATTTGTAGAACCAGGTTCAAGAGGCTTATTTTCCCCCTAACCACAAGCAGAAAAGTTATCATAAAGCGAATGCACTCTCTCATGGGTGTGAAATGTAAGGTACTGAATCACCAGCTGTTGTTAAGTGACGGAAAGCTTCCCCTTCTCCAAGTGGCCATGTTCCCAAGTGGAGGTTAAGAGAGGACAAGGAGGGGTGGATAGGGGTGATGAGACTCAGATTCTGTAGAGAGCTGGGACCTGTTGATGAGTTAGTGGGTGGTAATAACACCACTTTCATGAGACAGATTCAACAGTGTTCATCCAACAGTGGGAATCATTATGCACTCTGGTCTGGCTGAGAGAGGCATTCCTTTTTTGGGGGGTGGGGGAGGGATAATTGAAATCAACATAAACAGAAAATCTAATAGTTTAATGGTAATGAACTGCATGGGTGTGAGCCATAACTACTAACTTCACATTCTTGAATGAGACAAACTTCAGCTTGTGCTAAAAACAAACTTGACTTTGTTGTATTATGAATAAACTTGGATTCTCTTGCCACATAGCAGGGTAAGGTAGCATATCTGATGGCCAAAGCCTTAGCATAAGCAAACAGCAGGCAAGAAACTTGTGGTATTTTAACAGGCACTAGAAGATGTGCAAATAGTGGGTATACCATTAAAAAAAAATCTGGCTTTATGTGTCAGATGTAAAGTCCTGAGCAAAGAAAATAAATGAGACTTTTCTCCTGAATTCACAAAATTGCTGACAGAAGAGGAATATACATGCTCCTTTGTAAGTATGATGCCTTTTTATACTTATGTGCATGGCTCCTTGTATTGTCACCTCATTTGGATATGGGCCCTGCACACGACTCAGCAGAGCAGATGAACAAGGTGATTAAGCACGGGCTCTGGACTCCCACAGAATCTGGTCTTGAATGCTAGTCCTGACATTTTTTTAAGCTGAATCACCAACATTTATCTTTTTAATCCAGTTATTCATTTAAAAATTAAATTATTCAACATCCAGACACTGTCAGTTAGTGAGCATACCAAGATGAATACAACTAATTATCTGTGTCAAGGAGTTCCCAGTCTGATGTATTGAGGAAAAAAGTTAATTTGTCTCTTTGAGCCTGGGCTTCTCCATCTGTAACATGAGGATGAATATCTGCTTGGTACATGCTTAAGTAAGATGCTGTGTAAAACACCCAGCACTCTTATAGGCATGCACTAAAGTCAGTAGGTATAAGACTTTTTTTAAACTCAAGAGGCACTAAATTCATCCTGTGTTATTGCCATCTGTATTTGAGGCAGTTGGTAACTTTATCCAATAATAACTCTCAGAAACTTCTAACCAAGAAGGCTGGGAAAGGGCAGATGCTAATACTTTTTTCTAATACAGGACATGCGGGCAACTTGAGGAGCCAGGAACTCGTTAACAATCATGGAGGGTGGCTACATTTTAAGGACCACAGACATAGACTCCAGCTTCTGGGGCTCTAGCAAGTCATTGAAGACAAGCACCTACTTAAGAGGTGAAGCGTGCCATAGAAATGATATCAGTATGGGACAGAGAGCCCAAAGGTCTATATTTATGGTTTCAAAGCTTCACAGGTGTAAAATGATCTGAATTATTTGTTTAAAATGAAGATGCTCAGATTTCACTCCCAAAGATTTTGATTTGGGAATGAGGCTGGTGGATTTAGGGAGGTGCATTTATAAGAAGCTTCCCGGGCTGGGCTTGGTGGCTCAGCCTTGTAATCCCAGCTCTTTGGGAGGCCGAGGTGAGAGGATTGCCTGAGCTCACGGGTTCGAGACAAGCCTGGGCAACTTGGTGAGACCTCGTCTCCACCATAAATCACAAAAACTAGCTGGGCTTGGTGGTGTGCATCTGTAGTTCCAGCTACTTGCAAGGCTGAGGCAGAAGGATCGCCTGTGCCCAGCAGGTGGAGGCTGTGGTGGTCATTAGCATGCCATTGTACTCTGGCTGACTGACAGAGTGAGACTCTGACTCAAAAAAAAAAAAAAAAAAAAAAAACTCCACAGGTGAATCTGACAAAGGTGATATAAACACCATACTTTCACTGTCACATCATTATTACGTCACAAATAAGTATCTGCTCAATGATTACTGAAAGCAGTCCTCCAAATACTGATTATATGGAGAGACAAATACATGGTCTCTGACTCAAAAGGCCTATAATACAATTAATAAAATGATTTGCTTTATATTCTAAAAATCATAAATATGTAAACTACAAATTTAAAGCCACAAATCAAAAAGAAGGAAACAATTACTGATAGTGGAGAGAGCAGGGCATGGTGGCTCACACCTGTAGTCCCAGCCACTCAGGAGACGGAGGCAGGAGGAGAATCTCTGGAGCCTAGGAGTTCGAGGCTGCAGTGAGCTATGATCTAGGATTGTGTCACTGCCCTTGAGCCTGGGTGACAGAGGGAGACCCAGTCTCAAAAGAGAGAGAGGGAAAGAGAAGGGGGGGAGGAAGAAGAAGACTAGGAAGAACAGTAAAGAATAATTATGGGACTTGGAGAAAAATAATTTAGACAAATGGAAAGAAGAGAAGGGAGAAAATGTTATAAACAAAATTCCACACAAAAAATATTCGAAAGGATGGCAAATATAACCACGGAATTTAAAAGGATCTGAAAGCTCTTATTTCTCCTTTAAATTTGCAAGTGAACATATTGAGATCCACACAGTTAATTAATTTCCGGCTTATAAAATCATAAACCTTTGGAGTTTTAGCGGAACCTCGTTTAAATTGCTTCCTCAGAACACTTTACTTGATCATGTCTAGTGAAACAACATATAATATTTAGGGGAAGCCCATACTGCTATTTTATAGCAATACCTACTAGTAAATATCTCTTCATATCAAAACTCAGCCTCTCTGGAAATTCTATAACAATAGAGAACATCCAGTGCATTTTCTCCTTTTTCCTTAAGACAGTTGATCAAACAATGCTTGAGACTTTTGTCTCAGTGTCTTCGTCTCCCCACAATGAGCTCACACATGGATATTCAAGGACCTTAATGGTCTGCCGATTCACCTTGTCAGTCTATATAAATATCATTTATAACAAAGATTTCCTCTAATCTATAAGCCTTTATGGTCTAACCCAGAGAAATTATACTAATAGTAGGAATTTCACTGTAGACATAAGGGAACTGTGGCAGTGCAGGAAAAACTATGAACTTGTGGAAAAACAAAACAGCCATCTCCCTACAAAAACTTTGAGGCTAAGTTCTGCCACTCACTAGCCTTGTGATACCATACAAATCACTTAACATCTTTGAGCTTTATCTGTAAAATGAGTTTGATAAAACCTGCTCCGCCCATTTTAAAAAGGTATTGAAAAAAATCAAATAAAACAATGATGGGAAAATATTTATAGACTGTACAAAATTAGAGTTATATAAGTTGTTGCTAGTAATGGTAGAAATAATACTTTACCAGCTCAAGGCCAGACTTGAACCTCCCTCGCTCCCAGAAATAGAATAAAAATTCATTCAATGAGAAAACTCAAAACTGTATTTGAAAGACAATACAGAATTTCATATGGGAGCAAAAAAAGAACACAAATAGCCAAAGTAATCCTCAGCACAAGAAACAAAACAAGGTATCACACTTCCAGACTGTAAACTATATTACAAGACTACAGTAACCTAGATGGCATGGTATTGGTACAAGAATAGAAACTTAGAAATGGAACAAACAGAGAGTCTGGAAATAAAAACTTGGTCTCTTAACCAACTCATCTTTGACAAAGCTATCAATGACAAATACTGGGGAAAGGAAATTATATTTAGCAAACGGTGCTGGGAAAACTGGCACGCTGCATGCAGAAGAATGAAACTGGACCCCTACCTATCACCATATGTAAAAATAAAGTCAAAATGCATCAAGGACTTGAGTGTAAAACACCAAATTATAAGAATCTTAGAATGAGACATAGGGAGCACCCTTCTGGATATCGGAGTAGGCAATGAATTTGTGATCAAGTCCTCAAAAGCATTTGCAACAAAACCAAGTTTTCAGTTTCAGAATCAAACTGAAAAGCTTTGCACAGCAAAGGAAACCATCAAAAGAGAAAAGAGACAACCCATGGAACGGGAAAACATATTTGCAAGCTATACATCAGACAAATGCCTATCACCTATGATCTATAAGGAACTATAATAAATTGAAAGAAAAAAACATTAAAAAGTGGCAAAGGGTGTGAACAGACACTTCTCACAGGAGGATACACAAGTAGCCAATAAGCACATGAAAAAATGCCCAGTCTCACTAATCATCAGAGAAATGCAAATTACAACTACAATGAGATGCCACCCAGCACTGACAAGGATGGCTATCATTACTAAGTCAAGAAAACAACAAGGGCTGGCATGGCTGCTGAGAAAAGGGAATGCTTTCACATTGTTGATGGGAGTGTAAGCTAGTTTAACCTCTATGGAAAGCATTGTGATGATTATTCAAAGAACTAAAAATCAAGTTTCCATATGATCTAGTGATTTCCTCTCCTGGGAATATACCCAGAGGAACATATATCATGCTACAACAAAACAAAACAAAACAAAAACAAACGAAAAACCCCAAACACCTGCACATGCATGTTTAATACAGCACTATTCACAATAGCAAAAACATGGGACCAACCTAGATGCCCATTGAAAGTGGACTGGATGAAGAAGGTATGGAATATGCAATGGAATATTATATAGCCATAAAGAAAGCCAAAATCATGGCTGTCACAGAAATGTGGATGAAGCTGGATAGCACCACACGAAGTGACCTCTCGCAGAAACAAAGAACTGAATACTGCGTGTGCTCACTCATAAGTGTGTGCCCTGATCACTGTTCACATGAGCACAAGGGTAGGGTCAGCAGATACTGGACACTGCTGGGGGGAGGGGGAGGGAGGAGGGAGGAAGTGAGGTGGCAACACAATGGGTACCTGGTCCACTTTCAGCAGGAGAGAGGGCCAGCCAGCAATCCAAATTCACCTGCATCCAGCCTCCTTATGTAGTAAATCCCCACTTGTGTCCCACAACAAACAAATAAATAAATAAAACTGTATGTGATGAGAGTACATTACCTGTCTTTTTTTTTTTTTTTGAGTTGGAGTCTCACTCTGTCGCCCAGACTGGAGTGCAGTGGCTGCTCCCGGCCACTGCAGCCTCGACCTGCTGGGCTCTGGCGATCCTTCCGCCTCAGCCTAACGAGTAGCCAGAATTACAGGCATGCACTACCACACCCGGCTGATTTTTGATTGATTGTAGAGATGAGGTCTCGCTTCCCAGGCAGGTCTGGAACCCGCGGGCTCAGGCAATCCACTCACCTCAGCCTCCCAAAGGCGCGGGATTACAGGTTGAGCCACCGAGCCCTGCTTGTCTTCTTTTTTTTTTTTTTTAAATTGTGTCCTGTTTAGGGCAACAGAATATTGTAACTTTTTTTTTTCAGTTGGAGTCTCACTCTGTTGCCCAGGCCAGAGTGCTCACGGCCACCCCAGCATTGACCTGCTGGGCTCAGGTGATCCTCCTGCCTCAGCATTCCAAGGAGCCAAAACTACAGGTGTGCGCTACCGTGCCTGGCTAATTTTTTTTTATTTATTGTAGAGACAAGGTCTTGCAAAGTTGCCCAGACTAGTCTCGAATCCGTGATCTCAGTTAATCCTCTCATCTCAGCCTCCCAAAGTGCTGGAATTACAGGCTTGAGATGCCGCACCCGACCTATTGTAACTTTTTAAGGTTTGGACTTTCTTGGATTAAGGAAATAAACAGACTGTGAAGTAAATCTTCAGTCAATGAACAGATCAATCTCTCTGAAAAGACCATTATTAAACAAATAAATGAGATTGGCAGAAGATCCACAGAGCACTTCTCTGGAATGTCAATATTTGGAATGATCTGCTGTGTTAGCATTTGATATTAGAGAATGACCACAGGAGTTGTTTCTACTCTTGTCTCCACTGTAAAGTGACTTCAGCCAAGTCACTCGCTTATCTTGCCTCTCTCCATCTTCTTCAGTAACACGAGTGGGCTATGCTGCATACGGGTTCCCCCAAATCTTTCTAGCTATTAAAACATATCGGACACCTAATAGACCTGTGTCTTTCTCTAGTATTTTCCATCTCAGAAAATAGCATCATGGAGATGCCAAGGCCAGGAATCTAGGAGTCCTCCTTATCCCCATCTCCATCCACACTTTCCTACCTCTCTCATTAATAGAGTTCACATCTTTTTCATTTCCTACTATTACTGCTCACGTTTAGCAATCAGAAGGGCCTTTTAGGAAAATAGCTGTGATCTTATTGGGCCCCGTTTTGAAAAGTTTGAAAGCCTCTCATTGCACTTCCCAAGTAACCACACCATCAGCTAGCCTGTTTGGCTCCCTCTCACCTGCATTTTTGTGTCTACTGAGGTATTAATAGTTCTAAAAGAACTAGTCCTCATCTAAACCTCCTCTGTCATTCTCCTTCAACAGGTTTAATAAAAGGCAGAGTAGTTCTATTCACAGTTGCAAAAACATGAAACCAACCATGCTGCCCATCAAAGCTGGACTGGATAAAAAAATGTGGTACATATACACAATGGAACATTATGCAGCCATAAAGAAGGACAAACATAGGGACTTCACAGCAACTTAGATGGATTTAGAGTCCATCATACTCAGGGATCTATCACAGAAACAAAGAACAGAGTACCATATGTTCTCACTCATAAGTGGACCTTGAACAATTATCATAATACTATGAGAAAGGGGTTGGCAGTAGTGGGAAACTGCCAGGGAAGTGGGGTGGGAGGGGCACACCTCATCAACAAGGGTTCTTGCATAATCAACATTTGTATACCTAACCCTGAATTGTACCCTGCATCTTTAAAATAAAGAAGAAAAAAAAAAAAGGCAGAGTATAACAGGGAAAGGCTGAAGATCTAGGTGTACAGATTAGGTCTACCATCTCTGGCTATATCATTTTGATCTGTTTCTTCATTGTTCTGAACCTCAGCTTTCATTTATAAAATGGAGAGCAATATGTCATAAAATTGCAGCAAGGGTTTCATGAGATAACACATGTGGCAATAACTGATAACTGCTTTTCTTTACTCAAAACCCTGCACAAGTTAGTGCAAACATGCAGAAAAGAACAGAATCAAGTTATTTTCAAGACTGAACTTTTGGCCGCTCCCGGCCACCACAGCCTCGACCTTCTGCCTCAGCCTTCCGAGTAGCCGGAATTACAGGCATGCGCTACCACACCCGGCTGATTTTTTGATTTATTGTAGAGATGAGGTCTTGCCAAGTTGCCCAGGCGGGTCTCGAACCTGTGGGCTCAGGCAATCCACTCACCTCAGCCTCCCAAAGGCACGGGATTACAGGCTGAGCCACCGAGCCCCGCAAGCAGCTGATATCTTTAAAGCTATCAACAGATGTCAGAAAAGGCCATCAAAAGATTTACTTAAGAAATCTAAATAACTTGATACCGTGTGTTTGCCAAACTGCTTTAAGTCAATTGGATTGTATGTTCCAAGTAGTTGTCACAGGGGTTACCATAAAAGGTTTGAAAAATGCCTGGAAGAGATGGACAAAAATGTACTATTTTTAAACATACAATATTTTAGTGTTTGTTTGGTGAAAGTAATTCCAGTTAATGAACGAGTGTGAAAGTTCAGCTATAGAAATTAGTCAATGTGCCAAAAATGGAAAATCGCTCAAACTAGTCCGCTCTGTTACAAGCTTTACCTGACAATGCCAACTACGTTTACAAAGTGCATAACATACTTCCCCTGATTGTCATAGACGTCATGCTAAGTGATGACTCTTACTCATGGGTCGTAAATTTTAAGACAAGAAAATTCTGGAAGGTCTAATAAATTCCATTGTTTTCAGTTGATCTTCTTTCCAGCTCCCTTCTCTATCCCCCATACTGTCTAGTACAGCTATACCCCTGTTGTCCAGAGAAAATTCGACATATATATTAGGCTCATTGTAAACTAATTTCAAGTTCTATGAAAACAAATCTAAAAAAGAAATCTTATGTAGCTTAAAAATGATATCTAAAGTGTTCTTATTTGTATTTAGCCAGATATTGTTTTTTAAATTCTGCTTCACGTTTTCTTCCCTTATCCACGGTGGAATGCCACAAGGATAGGTCTCAGGTGTGTTTTGCTCACTTTTGTAATCCCAGCACATAATAATAAATGTTTAATAAATAGCTGCTAAATGAACAAATGCATTTATGATGTTTTATTTAAGGCTAATTTCAACTTTGATTTTTTCCACAGTATTCCCCCAGCAAATTTCTTTTTTGCTTTTTAGCTTTTTAAAAATAGGGTCTAAACGTTCCAAGGAAGTATAAATAGAAACTTACGGTTTTGAATTCAAGCCCTAACTCCACATTCTTGAAGTTTTGATAGACAACTATCTGAAGTTAAACATGCTACAACAAGAAAAGGGAAAGCTGATTGATTTTCCTGTTGAAGGGACTGCAAGATCAGTGTTTTACTTTCAGATAAATGAAAGATTATGAGCTCAGTTTTATAATGGATTCGACTGAACTACAGACTAAATGAGTCATCTAAGTTATATAGCAGTGTATACATTAAAATCAATCCCTATGTTTCCTGATGTGAATTTTTCTCACTATAGTCCAACTTTAAGAAAATCTAGATTCTTTTTTCTATTTGGACTCTCACTCCATCAACCAGGTTGGAGTGCGGTGGCACACTCACCACCACCCCAGTGTCGACCTGCTGGGTTCAGCAATCCTTCTGCCTCAGTCTTCCAAGGAGCCAGAACTACAGGTGTGAGCTATCATGCCTGTATAATTTTTCATTTATTGTAGAGATGAGATCTCACCATGTTGCTCAGGCTGGTCTCGAACCCACAGGCTCAGGCAATCCACTAGCCTCAGCCTTGCAAAGTGCTGGGATGACAGGCTGAGCCAGAAATCTAGATTCTAAGAAGTTAGTTAGACACGATTCTCCCCTCATGAAGTTTATGGAGTTTCCATTTCATATTCCATAGATCCCTGTTTGTTCTTTTCTTTGATAAGTCATAGTAAACGTTGTATTCAAGTGGGATTCAAAAGAAAACTCAGCAGTGAATGACTGCCATTAAACTTGAAGCAAAACAAGGAGCAAATTCCATTGTAGCTGCCTTGACATCATTTACACAGAACTTTTTTTCTAAAATGATGTTTCACAGGAAAAAATATCGAAGTTAAAAAAATCCTACTTCTGTAATGCCTTAAAAAAAATCCCTCGGTATATCAATGAGAAATCTTAGATTTGACTTATCAACAAGGAAACAGAATTAAAATTCATGGTTTAATATATTTTAATGTAAGCCTTAACTCCTCACAGGAAGAAACAAACAATAACTAGTCTAAAGGAGGAATACCTTTTCCAGCCCTTTTCACGGGACTCATTAATACTGCAGAATTAACTTGAAGTCCAGTTAATGATGTATCTGACATTTTAAATTGCTTAACTGTGCATAATAAACACTTGAAGATGCTGTGCAAATGCGGAAGTGCAGAAAGAGACACTGGTGTGCTTTCACTCTTTGAAGCCTAGGGCACCGCCTTGTTTTAGCAAATGATATTCCATATAAGCCTGAGAACTCAGTCATCGCCGTTAATAGTTCCCGAATAATAATATAGAAACCCAGAACTTCCATCAGATCAGATCTCAGATGTGTTATCTCATTGGGGTGAGACTACGGAGAACCAGCCAAGACTGCATTTGAACTGGCATGGTGGTATGATTTGAAATTGCCCCCATCTATTTATTTATTTATTTTTGAGTTGGAGTCTCACTCTGTCGCCCAGACTGGAGTGCAGTGGCCGCTCCCGGCCACCGCAGCCTCGACCTGCTGGGCTCCGGCGATCCTTTCTCCTCAACCTTCCTAGTAGCCAGAATTACAGGCGCACGCTACCACGCCCGGCTGATTTTTTGATTTATTGTAGAGAGGAGGTCTTGCTGCCCAGGCGGGTCTCGAACCCGCCGGCTCAGGAAATCCACTCACCTCAGCCTCCCAAAGGCGCGGGATTACAGGCTGAGCCACCGAGCCAGGCAACCCCCATCTATTTAAAACCATTAGAGCTGCCTTACAGGGACTTCACAACAACTTGGATGGACTTCGAGTGTGTCATACTGAGTGATCTATCACAGAAACGAAGAACTGAGTACCATGTGTTCTCACTCGTAAGTGGACCCTGCACATGTAGCATACTGCTCCAAGAAAGGGATTGGCAGGAGGGGAATTCTGCCAGGAAAGGAAGGAAGGGAAGGAGGGCATATAACATCAGTAAGGGTATCTGATCTCAATCCAGGCGAAGTGAGGGCCAATGGGAGGTCCACACTCCACCTGTCTATAAACCACTTATGCACCCCATCCTGACTTGTACTCCACAGCTTTAAAATAAACAAATAAAATAAATAAAATCATTACAAAGTGCCAGTAGCCAATGTTTACAGTGTCAGTCTAAATAAACTCATTTCCCCTACATTCTGGGCATATTTTTTAAAAAGGACATCTCTGTAGTGACAACTTAAAATAACATTTTGCAGCTCAAATTACATAGAGATCCTCTCTTGATCCTTTTTCTTGCAGCTTTTTCTGTAGTGTACAGTATTGGAATCTGTGCATCAGATAGCATCAGACCCGCTGCTGCGAATGTTCATAAGACTTATCCTTTAGGCACCGTTACTTACACTTTGTTTAATCTCTGATGGATTTCTCTAAATATTTATACCAGAACAGTTGTCAGAATGAATCCTGCAAAATTGCTGGCATTTTCCCAGGAGCGGGGGCTGATGTGTGGGGGAGGGGAGATTCCTGGTCATATAATTTTGAGCAAACCTAGAGTTTCAGGGAGTACTAGAATACTGCTAGAATATGAGGAGTTTGTATTAACAAAAAGGTATTTCAGTGCAGAGCAACCCAAGGAAAGTATTTGAACAGCCACTTCAGTTTATTGCTCTTGTAAAAAATGACTCTCCATTTGCTTCAGGCTTAAAGTAAAGGGATAGTTAGGTTTCAGAGACCCAGTAAATAAATTGTCTATGAGGAAAGAAATTTGTACAAGAAGTGTGAAGAAACACCAAACATACTCTGTGCAATGGTCCTAAGGTGTTTAATACATAGAAATGGCTTGTTCCTTCTCTGAGTTGCTAAGTAGAGCTCACATACAAGAGTTAGTAAGGGAAGAACTAAAATCTGCCAAGATAAATGCAGCAATGTTTTATAAATTAACTTAGCTGTCCGAGTGTTTATTTTTTCTTTAGAAGATTCTAAAATTAAGACTGTTCATCTCATCTTAGCAGTGGCTTTAGAATTTGAAGAGTGAATGAGGAAGTGAGTTTGAGCTAGGATGGGTAAAGAAAAGATCTTGCACTAGAAAGTCTTGGCAAATTTTACTTGAAACATGTTCTTACCTGATGAACTACAGCACTGCTACCCAATAGCCTGTGAATTCAGTAGTTTGGCTCAAAACTATTACATAAAGACTTCTAGGATTGTGAGCTCTCTTCTCTTATAGCACAGGCAACATATTAAGTTCAGAGGAAAACCGTTTAAAATGAATTCCTGGACTGTCAGTGGAAATATTCCACATGGAGGTTGACGATGGTAGTGCTACCCTGCAGTGGTTTGGAACTCCTCTTAGTAGATCTCTCCCTTAGTCTATCAGAAATTAAGCTTTAGGGGTATGGCCACGTAATGCCCCCAGGTCCGAAAACACAGGCTGGGTGTAATAGCAAATGCCACTGATTGTATTAGGGCCAAGTATGCATCTATGTGATCCTGTGAATCTAAATGGCCTCTAAGAGGATCTACTGATCTATGATAAAAGCTTGGATCTACATCAAGCTCACTACAGAAATGAAAAATTGGCTGAATGTTTTAGTAATGTGCTATATGAAAGAGAGACTGGCCCCTTTAAACTATATTCAGTCTTTATGGAGGAGGCTAAAAGTTACCATCTTGAGAATGGCATGAAATAAGTGTGCAAATTCAAACCAGAGGAGCTAATGATGCCATGTTTGGACCTTATTTCTTGTTATCATATGAGCAGTGAGGATCCTTTTGAATTCTAGATGAAAAGACTAATCCTAAATTGAAGCAAAAAACTAAATTTTGCAAAAAAATAAATCCTCAACTACTCAGTATGTCCTTGGTTTGTGGCCAAGAGCATTTGTCTATATCTTTTGTATTTTCCAGCAGAAACTACATGACAAGTGGAACAAGTAAACACAGGCCAATGTTCTGCTGCTAAGTTTCCAAAAATAAGAATTCTTTTATTCTTTGGTTATCTTACAGTCAAAATCGAGAATAAAGAAAACCAAATACATGTCTACTGTATATAGTGACAAGCAGGTCATTAGAACTACTAACTGTACACAGAGCACAAGGACAGTGTTTGTTTGCTGAACAATACCTGGAAATGGCCTGTTGCCAGAAAAAAACTGACTAGAAAAAAGTTTTGACTACTTTTCTGTAGATTAAAATAAGGAATATCATTCATCCACCATTATAAACAGATAACTAGTAGTCTAGGCTCAAGGGGATATTGAAATACACTGAAGTCATTCTGAATTGTAAAGGAATTTGAAATTTATCACTATGAAGATAGTGACTAGTGGTAACTGTGTGTCTTTGTTTAATTAAAGATTAGTCACATGAAGTGATGGAATCTGTTCTGTGTATTTCAGGCAACAGTTTCAAAGGCCAACTTTTACATTGGTGCCTCTTGAACATTTTCCTAGGAAAAAGTTTAACAATCTTCTAATTTCTCAAATATTGAGGGGTTAAAATTACAGCGCCACTTATTTGCTGATAATTTCCACTTAGCTATTTAGAATACCATGTTTCTAGAAGGCATTGTTTTTAGTATAAGGAATCACAAGTTTGCTCTTGGCCTTTTTATTAGCTCTAGAGATTTTAGAGCTCCTGTCCTGATGTAATGTACTACCATTTTCTTATTGCCAAATGTTACTTCAATGATGTTATATCTAAGTTGACCCAAGAATGTTTACAAGAATTCCTTCCCTTCCCTTTCTATCCTAGTTAACTCTTTTAAGAAGACTTGGACTAAATTCCTTGGGTTCCTTTTATCAACTCAGGAAGGAAGGAGGCAAACTTGCAGTGATGACAGCAAGAGATCTCTATGTGAGCATTTGCGCTTATGTAGGCAGATGAGGTGGTTTATAAGAGGATGTGACACGAACTGTGAATGTACCGATGGCGTATTTCCATCTCTTGCATGCTCAGGGTAAATAACCTATTGAGGGGAAAAAATGGTGGAGAAAGCATTCTTTTCTGGTGGATTTCCTGCCCTTTGTAACTAGTGATTGCTCCCAATCCTTAGGGACAAGTAACTAGGTCTGACCACAGAGCAATGGCTAAAGTGTGCTGCGATGACCTTCTTCCCATGGAGCCTGGCTTTCCTCAATCTAATTACTTTTGGCAATTGCGGTTATTGGGATTTGGCCTAGTGACTCATTGGAACCCAAATTTTCCCAAAGAGCCCCCTTAACAAGCGGAATTAAGTCTGACAGGAAGCCCAGACTTCCACCTCACTTGTACATGGAGCTTTCTCCAGTTTATGGCAAGATCTGAAAACCCTTCATGGACAAGAAAAGACCAATAAACAAGATTTAATGAAGATAACTACTCAAAAAAAAAAGTGATGTAGGACAGTGAGTTCACGAACAAACCAACTACTGCAAAACTTAACCCATTAGGATAGAGTTAAAACAATGCTATTTATAGTAGTTTTACTGATCATCAGTAGTCAATCTAAAGTGATTTGGGAATTGTAGAAACTATCAAAGAAAGGGACATTTATTTCTTGTCAGGCAGTTTCCTAACCATTAAGTTTTTCCTAAAAACAAGGACTCTAGGGCACATTACCAATCATCTGGTAAGACATAAAAAAACAGTTGTTTATTATTAAGTAGTTCTGAAAAAAAACGTGTGTATGGCTAACCCCATCTTCTACAGTCGTCTTATTTATTCCTCCTGCCCCCATAGCATAACTCAGATGCAAGCACACTCACCCATGGCTTGCACCTCTCCTGGCCGCAGTTCTTATTCTGTGAAGCCAGCCTCTGCTAAATTCACTAGCGTGTCGTACTGTGTGCATTGCACTCTCTTTTCTTGGACTCTCTGACTGAGACAATTCTCTACCAGATAGTCTTGTCCACGCCCATCACTGCTACAAGTTTAACAATGCTCTACGGGTCAACAATACAGGGTTATCAGATTACTTTATATTTCAATCTATTCTTTGTTCAGATGTCATATTTATGTCTTGCCTGTCTAACCCCCATAAAACTGGAATTGTTTTCAACAATTTCTCAGCTGCAATAGCTATTCTTGAATTAAGGATCTGACAATATTTAAAAATCTTGGTTGCCATTAGACTCAGCAGGGCTACTTTTAAAATTATGGATATCTACGTTGCATCCCCAGAGAATGTTTTGTTTGGTCTGGGGTGGGATCTGGGCATTAAAAAAAGATTTAATCCCCAGGTGATTCTAATGCGAACTCATGATTGAGAATCATTGTACCAAAATGCATAACGCAAAAATTCAAAGTAGAGGTTTCTGTTAATGCTCATGGTAAAAATAATATAAATAAAAGATTTTATGAAGCACCATAAAGATAACTTTTATGGATAACAAAAGCTAGCCAGTAAAATATCTATTGTGGTTGTAAATTACATAGAAGGATTTTGATTTTTAACTGCAAAATTATAGACTTTGCCCACATCCTCATGCCTCCATTAATCTTCTCTTGGATATGCACACAATAGATGAAAAGAACAATCTTAGAGTCTTTTACATAAACTGTGCAATCCTATTGCTTCTAATGAAAAACAACATCAGCAACTTTTTGTGCTTAAAAAACATAAGTAGGGCAGGTTTAAGGAAAGAGAGGAAAACGGGCAGAGGAAAAAAATTGTGGGGAGAGTACTTGAATGCCAGAAACAACCTCCATAGTAAATGTTTGAAAAAAGACTCCTGGTTTGTAAAATGAGGAGAGAGGAGACATGAAGAGAGAGGAAAAGGAAAAAAAAAAAAGTATGGTGGACTGAGAAAATGCCCCCAAGATTGCCTCATGAACCAATCCCAACAGTTAAGGTGGAGTGAAAAAATCCAGGAAGGATCTTGGCTTTGGGCTCAGGCCTAGACTGGAATCCCAGGTCCACCACATCTTCACTGAGAGATCGACTCAAGTGGGATTGCTGGCACATACCTTAGGAGTGGGTGTGAAGATCAAATGAGATAATTTTTGCAAAAACATCAAATAAAAGGCCTGATACTCACGAATGATTAAAACATAGGAGCTATTTAAGTAATAATTATGATTATATAACACTCACTTTAACAAACATGCATGCATATTAAGATAAAATATGTATAAGCATAATAGTGGCTCTGAGAGCTATAAAGCTATCGTTGGCCATGAGACATTGACCCATACTTTGGCACATTATTTGGCTTTCTTACGGGTAAAATGTGATTGATATCTCCTTCACTTATATAACCGTCTTTGTCAAGATGACTGTTCATGCCCATGAACTCCCACTGTATACTAGGAGAACAGAATGATGAGAAACCACTGTTCTTTTCCTTACCAATGTATTGAGCATATGTTAAGAAAACCGTGTTCTAAAATAAGCAGCTCACAGATTCTGTGACTTTATATTGTGTGGTAGCGGTTTGTATTATGTGGTTATAAAATGGGGGTTGCTTTACCACGTACTCTCAGGAATGTGCTTTGTATTGGGGTATAATTATAAATATGCTTACCAGCCAGTTTTCTGAAGGCAATTTTTGGAGTGAAACAGTACTTTGCATTACTATGTATTTGTTTTAGGAAGGTGTTTTAAGGTAGCTAAATCTAATCCCATTCTTGTGCCGTGTGCTCAGAAGAGGCCTTAAGAGGAGAATAAACTGCTTTTGATGTAGAAGCCCCAAAATGAATAGGAGGAAAAAGGAGAGAGCTTGGAGTCTTGCAGCTGCTGTCAATTTCTCAGTGGGAATGTTGCAGAGGTAATTGGTGGATGGGATTCCTCCAAGTCCTATCCCAACCTGAGATGAAGTGAGGATAAGGAGGATATCCTTCCTCTTTTAAGTGAGCACTTTTTATAGAGAAATCTGCTTGAAAGTTGAATGCTACTGCTGTAATGAGATAGTAGATCCACACTGAACAGTACAAAAATTCATTGTTATATCTTATGGAGACATGTCTTTCATTATTGTAAGGTTTTTCAAGTCTCCTTATGATCTGTGGCAAAGCAATAGTTCCTCAGGTTATGAGGCTTCTAAGTATAATGTTCAGCTGCAAGATTTGGCAGTGATACCAATGACCATTTTCTTATGTAATGCAGAGAGTACTATAAAAATGAGAAATCATCATTGAGAGTGATCTATTAATGTGTTTAAAATAGACAAAGCACCTTAATGTCATTAATTTTACTTTGCCACAACAAAGGAGAGTGAGTTTCAATGTCAGCTCTGTAAACACTTTTGATCATAATAAACATCCTTTTTTATGTGAGTGATTCTAAAGCACTTGTCTCTGACCCTTGATCATCTGAAATATATTCTGAGTTCCCAAATGTCCTACTGCCTTCTCAAAGCAATGATAGTTAAAAGGAAAAATCAGTTTTCTTTTCTTTTTTTTTTTTTGAGTTGGAGTCTCACTGTTGCCCAGACTGGAGTGCAGTGGCCACTCCCAGCCACCGCAGCCTCGACCTGCTGGGCTCCGGCGATCCTTCTGCCTCAGCCTTCCAAGTAGCTGGAACTACAGGTGCATGCTACCATGCCTGGCTAATTTTTTTTGATTTATTATAGAGATGAGATCTCGCCTGCCCAGGCGGGTCTCAAATCAGTTTTCTACAAAACATGCTTCTTCTACTTTTCTATCTTTTTGTCTTCATTATTTTTTCCATTCAGCTAGTCCTAAGTCCTTATGCTTCAAAGTTTAGTGCCAGATATGGCCCTTGTCTTTACCCTTCATAACTAATTAATTGCCAAGAACTACTGATTTGACCAAAACAAGTTATACTCTCTTGCTCAATCATTCAGTCATAGCATAGGGCTTTATTACTTTAAACCTGAACTATTGTAATCACCTCTCCCTCATCAGCACGGGCTGCCTCTGAAAGCCTGCCATGGTAGGGAATCTCTGAAGCGTCCCTCTTGCTGGTATTCCAAACCAGCTCCCTGTGATCCTAAGTCCCAAGGGCAAGATGGATTGTCTGTAGACTAATTATGCTCATTGATGCTGTGCCTATGACACTAAAAATTGTGACGGATGGGACCATAACATAATTAATTCATCCTTCACTTTGATAAGTTACTCACTAGTTAACCTCTACTTGATAAATTTACGTACGATGAATTGATGCCTCCATTTGTGTGTACTCTTAATCTTATTTGTTAAACTTAGTTGAATAAGACAAACAACTTACTGTTTAACTCCCTAGTCACAACTTATGTCCTCATACCAGAAGTTGAAAGTTTAAGAGATTGAAGGTACAATTTAAATCTAAATTTTTGGTCAACTCTTCAATTTACAGATGAGGAGTAGCAGCCTAGCATGGTAAAGGGACCTGACTGGGTTATCTAGACATTAGTAGCAATGCTGTACCTGGAACTTTCAACTCCTCAGTCTGCTTTTTCCCAGCATCCACTGGGAAGTCTTCCTTCTCAGATCTCAGATCTTACCACAAACTTATGCCCTTGCTGTTCGTCAAATTCTTAAAGGTCAGGTGGAACACCAATATGATGGTGTTTTGAAGACAGGATGAGATATTTGCATGAAATAGAGTGACAGAGGAAAGCTACTCAATACATATTTAAGTGGGCAATCACATTCTTTATTACCACTACATTCTCCAAAAAAAACTTCAGAAGAATTTTAACTACAGAAGATGGCAACAAGGTTCCTCATCAAGACACAAATAAGGCAGAAATGCTCTTATCAGATAAGAGACACCTGTAACCCTATATTTAAAATAAATTTCTGAAATTATTCAAGCTGTTCACATGTACAAATAATTCAGGTATTTTTCTTGAAAGTTTTATAGATTGAAACTTTGAGGCAGAAAATGAGATTTCTTTGCACTCAATGACACTCAGATATTTAGCATTTTCAGCACTTCCACAATCCTTGAGACTGGAAGATTCCATTCTTTTCAGTATTGCTGGATGTCTACTTTAATCAGAATGCTAGTAATATTCCTGAATGGAAAAATCTGAAGAATTAAGGATACAGAAAATATAGGTAGCACATTTTGCACATGTATGTTCTATACTTCATGTATTTTTTAAGTCAATTGAAAAGCATTTCAAATTTACTAGATTTCCCAACAGACAATAAATGTTAAGATTATTCAATCATGTTAGGCCTTGAGAAAAACCCATAATCAAGAAAGCAATTTACATCTCCCCTAAAAGTCAAAAGCAAAGCAAAAAAAAAAAAAATCTATATAATTTATGATCCGAATTTTTTCCAAATTATTATTCTCAAAAGAATGTCAGCACTGAATGCACTGTTGGAAGAAACAGTCCTAACCAAGTCAAACATATAATTTCAACACACTGTCTTGCACGATCCTTACCATGCTCTCAAAACTGAATGATGTTTTCCTAATGGCAACCAAAGTTGATTCTTACATTTCACGAAACACAATATCCACTGTGATGGCATTTCAAGAATTTGGAATGAATTGGAACTTGGAAAAGAATTTTTTGGGGGGTGGGGATAGGATGTGTGAATGAATAGTGAGGAAGTGGGGAGAGAGGTGTCAGAGCAATGTCCAAAAGGAACTATTTGGATAGAGATTAAGGGGAAATGGTCATTTAGTAAATCACTGTATCTAGAATGGTTTTATTTTTTTGATAGTTCATTTCTATAATTGCAGATGAATTTTTTTAGCCTTAACACTACACAGGGTTCTAAAAACTCTCCATAGTATTCTATCAGCATTGCATAGTATCCACAAGAACTACTGCCTCTAAAAAAAAAAAAAATTAACCATTTAACCAGAAAGTATTTTAGGCATTTAGTAGCAATCTGGAGATCTCTGTTCAGATTCAAATAATCTAAAAGGATCAGATGACTAATAAATTCATTTTGTAGTAGCGTAGCAAGGATTTTCCCACAATAACTCAAAAATCAAATTTTACTGCAGGTTGTAATTTCTGTTCATTGCTTTCTGGGGACCTAATTTGTGGACTATTAAGTGCCAGGGAAATATTTAATGGAGAAATGATTTAACTAAGCTTATCTACTTATAAGTTGAAATACTGTTTGTATTTCATGATTAAAGGCATATTGAAATAATGATATCAGTTTCACACTCATTCTTATATTCCCAATTATTTCACTTAGAGTGACTTGGAACCAAAGAGATGATATTTTAAAATTACCATTTCTAATATTCATGGTAAAATCCTTCTATTGATGTTATAAGCAAAGAATTAGGATAGTATAACAACAGGATATCCTAAGAAACAAACCTGAGAGTGTAATTATTATTAAATTACACTTGCATGCTTTTTGCTTATATTTTTATGGTCCCACTACTGCCTATGAGTTTGAATTTGTCTCCGATTTATAAAGATAGTATATGATGGCCAAAGAATATAGTTTATCCAGTAAATACTGTTCATATCTCTATTTGCAAAATAATGTTTTTCTAAACAACAAAATAGACTCATGACAAATGTAGACAGGGAGAGAAATGCATTGCGGCCAATACCCAAACCAAACTTTAATTCAAACGTAGTATTATAATTGCATGGTAGAGTTAAATATTACTTTTATCTTGTCAGTTATTTTCCAGGATTAACCATATAATTACAGAATTTATAATAATGTCAAAGAATAGCTCAACATCTGAAACAAAGACATGAGCAATGACACAGTTCAATAAGTCTGCTTTTATTTTACTACCATTACAATGATTTCCTTTGTAATCTTGCTCTTTTTTTCAGACTTCTTTATGAAAGATTTCAAAAATTTTATAAATTGCGCCATGGGTGCCTTTTAATTATTATGAATATAGTGGCTTTTCAAAACTTGCCTTTGTCTAGAATGTGAACAATTAATCCTAATTAATAGATGACACAAATTTAAAAGGTACTAAAAGGCTTCTGATGTTTCTAGCAATGGCCTTGAGGCACAATATGATCCTGCGATACCTTCTAGATAATCAAATAATATTCTATTTAGCAAGATTTACTATTACTATTAGGTATTTAATTATTTGATATTGGTTATCAATGTACAATGCGCATAAATATCAGTTCAAAATTCCCAGACAAGAAGAACAACTCATTTTCTAGACACATTGAATAAATGATAGTCTGGAAACCATCAAATGCATTACATAATAAACCTGGTCTTAATGACATAGATCATACAGAATAAGCACATGAATGACTGTGAGATTCATGGTGGAAGACAAGTGCTGTGTGGTTTTGAGCAGGTTACTTAACCCCTGTTTCTTGGGCCCTTTCTCTGTAAAAAGGGAAGATGAATACCGGCCTCTACACTTCAAATGACTGTTTCAGGGCCCAAGCGAATAAGCCAGTGAAAATGTGATGCACTCTAAGGTACTGTGGCTATTATTAGGGCAAAGATGCAGGTACAAGACTCCCGTTTTAAAACACTGTGTCTCTTATAGGAGGACGCACTAGTTTGTAACAACTAGGATCACTAGTTTGTAACGATGTAGAGAGAAATAGAATAATGGTTATTTTAGGGAACTGACACTACCATGGCTTTGGCTGCTTTTCTGATGACAAGCCGTGGTTCTTTAGAACTGACAATATTTAACACCACAAAAGAATAACTTCATTTGCAAGAAACGTGTCTACTAAAACAGTCACGAGACCTTTAAAAACAGCTCTTACACCTTTAATTTTCTACCTCGCCTGTCTTTGGTGATGATTTTAAAAGTTTAAGAAAACGAAGCTGTCTATCTGTAGATACGGGCCAAGAAGGACATTCGTAAATAAAGTTCACTTTGGAGGCCTCTTGAAGAAAGAATAAGAAGTTGGGCCTCTTTTAAAACTCCCTTTTACGCCCGCCTTAATTTTTTAATTTTCAGAATCTCTTCCTAGTCTCTCTTTGAGAAAAAGGCTTCTATTCATTTTTCAGAGATTTCCAAGCAAGCAACACATGAGAATCGGCACATATACAGCTCGACTTCGAGTTTCTGGACACTTCACGGGAATCTCTCGACCGTCCTCGCTTTCCAAAAAAGGCCCCGTGCACCTGCCAAGAGAGCCCCGACCGAGCCCTCGGAGGACGCCAGGGGTCGCCCCTCTCCCAGGATTGCCCGGCCCAGCGAGCCGCGGACGCCGACTGGGGCGCGGAGGAGCGTGGGGCGTCGCCCGCAGGCTCTCGCCCCCAGACCCACGCCCCCACAATAATCCGAATCGCATCCCGATTCCACCGGTCCCCGCTTCCATCCCCGCAGGACGGGCAGCGGGGGCCTTCGACTCGGCCTGGAGACGATCCGGGCGGGCGGAAAGCGGCCGCCTGTGGACTCCGAGACTCCTCTAGTC
>NW_007252783.1:0-520 GCF_000164805.1 Carlito syrichta | reverse complement strand
TTGGCGCCTCGCGAGCCCCAGCCGGGGCTTCGTCCTCCCTCTCCCCACCAGCGCCCCGACGACAGAGCCAGGGTCGCCCCGGCTCTGCGACTTGCGCGGAACCTCCCCAGGGGAGCGCACAAACACGAGAGCAGGGTGCGCGCCGGGCCGCCGGGAGCAGGGCGGGGCGCCACCACGCATCCGTCCTCGCATCTCGGGAGGATGCCACCTTCCAGACAGACCTTCCCGGGCTGGAGCCGCCCTCACGGGCCAGCAAGGGCGCTGTCTGAAGCAGCCGTCGCAGGCCGATGCCCCGAGTCACGGCAGACGGGGCGGCCGGGAGGCGAGCCTTCGGGGAAGCCCACCCTCGCTACGCGCGCGACTCCGGGGGCGCCCTGGAACGGGCCCGAGCTGGCAAAGCGCTCACGTGTGACAGGCAAGATGGAAGCCCGGCCCCTCTGGCTCCCCGCGGCTGGGGCTCGTCGGTCTTCAGACCCGGGCGTGGGACGTCGGGCTGCCCTGCAAGCAACGCGCGGACGCG
>NW_007252782.1:411083-412591 GCF_000164805.1 Carlito syrichta | reverse complement strand
ACATAGTATTGGAAGTCCTGGCTAGAGCAATCAGAGAAGAGGAGGCAATCAGAGGTATTCAAATAGGAAAAGAGGCAGTCAAGTTATCTCTCTATGCAGATGATATGATGGTGTACCTCGAAAACCCAAGAGAATCTGTCAAAGGCCTCCTTACATTGATAAAGGCCTTTGGCAAAGTCTCAGGATACAAAATAAATGTACAAAAGACAATCGCATTTCTCTACACCAATAATAAACAAACAGAAACCCAAATAAAAAACACAATTCCATTCACAATAGCCACAAAAAAAATGAAATACCTTGGCATCTTCCTAACCAGAGACGTGAAAGACCTTTATAATGAAAATTACAAAACACTGCTCAAAGAAATCAAAGCTGACACGAACAAGTGGAAAAATATCCCATGCTCATGGATCGGAAGAATCAACATTGTGAAGATGTCCATCTTACCTAAGGCAATCTACAAATTCAATGCAATACCCATTAAATTACCAACAACATTCTTCTCAGACCTAGAAAAAACAACACAGGAATTCATATGGAAACACAAACGTCCAAGAATAGCCAGAACAATCCTCAGTAAAAAAAACAAAGCAGGTGGTATCACAATACCAGACTTCAAACTTTACTATAAAGCTACAATCATCAAAACAGCTTGGTATTGGTACAGGAACAGGTATATAGATCAATGGAACAGAATTGAGATTCCAGAAGCAAAACCTCAATTCCTCAACCAACTCATCTTCGACAAAGCCCCCACCACCTACCAGTGGGGAGAAGAGAACCTATTCAGTAAATGGTGCTGGGAAAACTGGTTGACCACATGCAGAAGATTGAAACAGGACCCTTATCAATCCCCATGCACAAAGGTTAACTCCAAATGGATCAGAGACCTAAATGTAAAACCTCAAACCATAAGAACCTTAGAAAAGGAAGGAAATGCTCTCATGGAAATCGGAACTGGCATCCAATTCCTGTACAAAACCCGAAACCCACAGGACTTAAGAGAGAAGATAGACAAATGGGACCTTATTAAACTGACAAGCTTCTGCAAAGCCAAAGAAACCATCAAGAGAGCAGGAAGACAGCCTACAGACTGGGAAAAAGTCTTTGTCAACTCTAGGTCTGACAAAGGCTTAACATCCTGGATCTACAAGGAACTGAAACGTACTGAAAAGAAGAAAACAAACAACTCCATTATAAAATGGGCAAAAGATATGAACAGACACTTCACAAAAGAAGACATTCGAGAAGCCAACAAACACATGAAGAAATGCTCAACCTCACTAATCATCAGGGAGATGCAAATCAAAACCACACTGAGATACCACCTAACTCCAGTCAGAATGGCAATTATCAACAACTCAAAAAATAACAGCTGCTGGAGAAGGGTGGTGGGGGAAAAGGGAACACTTCTACACTGCTGGTGGGAGTGTAAACTAGTGCAACCTCTGTGGAAAGCACTGTGGCGATTCCTAAAAGCTCTAAAAATTGACCTTCCATATGAC
>NW_007252782.1:409938-410279 GCF_000164805.1 Carlito syrichta | reverse complement strand
TAAAATACTGATTAATTATTAAAAAAAAAAAAAAAATCTCCTTACACTGATAAAGGATTTTGGCAAAGTCTCAGAATATAAAATAAATGTGCAAAAGACAATAGCACTTCTTAACACCAATAATAAACAAACAGAATCTCAAATAAAAAGCACAATTTCATTCACAATAGTGACAAAAAAAATGAAATACCTTAGCATCTTCCTAACCAGAAATGTGAAAGACCTCTACAATGAAAACTACAAAACACTATTCAAAGAAATCAAAGATGACACAAACAAGTGGAAAAATATCCCATGCTCATGGATTGGAAGAATCAACATTGTGAAGATATCTATCCTAC
>NW_007252782.1:390398-409708 GCF_000164805.1 Carlito syrichta | reverse complement strand
CTCAACCAACTCATCTTCAACAAAGCCTCCACCACCTACCACTGGGGAGAAGAGAACCTATTCAGTAAATGGTGCTGGGAAAACTGGCTGACCACATGCAGAAGACTCAAACAAGACCCCTATCTATCCCCATCCACAAAAATTAACTCTAAATGGATCAGAGACCTAAATGGAAAACCTTAAACCATAAGAACCTTAGAAAATGCAGGACATACTCTTATGGAAATTGGAAGTGGCGTCCAATTCCTGAGCAATACCTGAAACGCATGGGCCATAAGAGATAACACAGACAAGTGGGACTTCATTAAACTGACAAGCTTCTGCAAAGCCAAAGAAACCATCAAGAGAGCAGGGAGACAGCCCACAGACTGGGAAAATGTATTTGCCAACTACAGGTCTGACAGAGGCCTAACATCTTGGATCTGCAAGGAACTCAAATGTGATGAAAAGAAAAAAACCCAACAGCCCCATTATAAAGTGGGCAAAAGATATGAACAGACACTTCTCAAAGGAAGACATCTGAGTGGCCCACAGACACATGTAGAAATTTTCAACCTCACTAATCATCATGGAGATGCAAATCAAAACCACACTGAGATACCACCTAACTCCAGTCAGAATGGCAATTATCAATAACAAAAAATAGCAGATGATTGAGAGGATGTGGTGAAAAGGAATCACTTCTACACTGTTGGTGGGAGTGTAAACTAGTATGACCTCTCTGAAAAGCAGTGTGGTGACTCCTAAAAGCTCTAACTATCAACCTCTCTTATGACCCCAGAATCACAAACTGCCCCTTTAAAAAGTGGGCAAAAGAAATGAATAGACACTTCTCAAAAGAAGATATACGGGCAGCCAACAGACACGTGAAAAAGTGCTCAACCTTACTTATCATCAGAGAAATGCAAATCAAAACCACATTGAGATATCACCTAACCCCTGTTAGAGTGGTCATCATTAATAAAACAAGCAACAACAGATGCTGGCGAGGATGTGGAGAAAAAAGATCGCTTTGACATGCTTGTGGGAATGCGGACTAGTGAACCTCTTTGAAAGATAGTGTGACGATTTCTGGAAGACTAGAAATGACTTTCTATATGACCCAACAATTGCCCTCTTGGGAATATATCCAGAAGAACTCAAAATATTCTATAGCAAAGATACCTGCACATGTATGTTTGTTGCAGCTCTATTTACCGCTTCTTTCTAGTACCACTACCAAATCTGCACTGAACATCATTAACTCGTTCCCTCCTATTACTAAAGGAATCTCCTTTGTGTTTTCTCCAATATGTCTTCCTTGTAAACTTCACAGGAAAATAAGCTCAGGAAAAACTGTTTAAAAAAATCAATCTGTAGTAGCATAGTATATTGTTCCCTAAATACTTCTCTATGGCCTCAGCTATTTTCAGATGCAGGCGTATGAATGTTTCACTGAAGACCTGCTGATTCTATGCCCATGGTGCCTAGTAATCTAGAAGACACAATGTGTTCAAACCAATAAGAGGAAGCAAAGCACTTTGGAGGCAGTTCTTGTCTCGTCCTCGAAAAAAACTATGAATCTATGTCATTTCAGCTCTATCACAAGCTTAATTCTTTAGCATTTCATCTATCTATGTAAAATGTGAGACTATTGATACTTATGTTTCAGAATTTCATGAGACAAAATATTGACATATTCCTCTGTACTGAATGTGCAATAGATATGAGGAAGAAGCTACTACATACAGTTTCCAAATCTGATTTCCTTTTGGAAGAGATAGACAAAATTTCTGAAATTGAATGTTGCCATTCTGTTGATGCATTTTCTTTAGCTCCTAGCCATATTTCACCAACTGAAATGTCTGTATAATTTGCTAAGGTCACTTTTGAAATTTAGTGTTTTGAGATTGTGCTTACTAAATTAATCCTGGATTTCCAGATTTTAGCATGGATGGATGCAGTCTTGGAAAAAGTTCCTTAGGAAAGAATTTGTCCTTCTAGTTTGTTTTTCCACTGTTAACTCTATCCATCGTCATAGCCCTTCATTCCACAATTTCACCTTATTCCTGGGAAATATACTTATGTTTCCTCTTTCATTTCTTCTTCTTCCTTTTCTGTACCCAAGTTAATTTATAGCTCCCAAACTCTACTATGATTTTTCTTAATAATTCCTTATAAAATTGTAGATCTGGGAAAGGGTTTCAGTTACTTTTTATTAACCCTTTTTGAGAACCAAAGTCATTTTCTTAAAAAATAGGAGTAGTTGTAGAAGTAGATCTAAAACTTAGTATTCTAAATTAAACTTGATGATTGCTTCTTATTTGTTACATTATTGTTTCATATTTTACCTATTCCTAATCCCTCTGTAAATTCCACCTTCTTTTGTTCACTCACAACAAATGAAATACACTAATCTTTGTGTACTGCCTGACCTAGTTACCTTGTACCTCAGATGGCTATTACCTACCTATGTTAAGTGACTGTAAGTCTCCTTAAAAATATAGACTAATAACTGAAGGTACTGTGTTTGTTTTTACAGTGCAATCAGTCAAAGACATGAATGTGATACTGACATAAATTCAAAAGAAATTGGTGTATCTTTTCTCAACTTCAAAAATATCTTGGTAACCTACATTATTGTGACATTCCTTGCAGGTTCGGAGACCACAAGATTGATGATATAAAATAAAGAAGAGGGGCTCTTTGGCCCCTTCATTTTCTCAGTTGCTAGCAGTATTTTGATAAACATTTTGTCATTATTGTTTAACAGAGAAATTGGTTCTTGGTTTTTTTTATACTATATATATCAAAATTATTACCTTCCAAGAATAATAAAATCAATAAAGTCTCTTCTTGTGTGAAGCCTCCAGACAACCTTCCCTCAACGAATAATTAAACATTGAATCAATTCCAATAATAGCCTATCATTCACAGCTTTGTGAAACTTTGCCGCCTGACCATTTTTGCCTGGAATTCTGTTATTATTTAAAAGAGAAATCTCTTCTAATATGAGTTCTTGTGAAATTGAAACTATCAACTCTATTTCATCTAAAGAGCAGATCTAGGAAAGACTGATATTGCCCAGAGAAGAGAGACTGGTTCAGGCAAATCAAGACCTGATTTGAACTATAGCTGAAACCTCAAACTGAACTAAGATAGAACTCATTTTTTAAAACTCAAACAAAAAGGAGAGCTTTCTGAAACACAACAACAAGGGAATCTTTTAAAACTGAGTTTATATGGAAAACAAAGAAGACATAATTAAATGCATATGTGATGGCAATACTAACAAATACCGAGGCATTCTGCAGATTTAAAATGGCATCTGGAAAAATGTTCACTTAGATAAAATTAATTTTTAGAAATAGGTTCTCATCGTAGTCACTAATAACTTAATCATGCTTACAACACTTTCTATCTGAAAACTTAAATGTATTAACTCATGTACATTACTGACTTTTGGAGGACTCAGTCTTTTCCATCTCAACATGTCTCCATTACTATGAAACAGTAAAACTCTAGTCCTTACTATATATGTATCAATGTCTTCTTTTTGTTCTCCACTTCAGCAAAATTGGTCTTTTTTCAGTTACTCACTTACTAGCTGTCATCTCCCCACAACCCAACCTCAGAATCTTTGCATAGGTTGTCACTTCTGCTTGGAAGAACCTTCCTTTTCCCTTTCCTCCAAAGACCTGGTAGGTAATGTTGATTATCTTTCAGGTTTTAGCTCAACTGTGGTCTTATTACAGTCCACTGAACCCCCAGACTTGTTTTATGTTCTCATGGCAACCTGCAATTTTTATTCGCTGTCCTTACCATAGTTTATAATTAAGTATATGCTTGTATAAATATTTTGTTAATGTCTGCCCATCACTGGACTGTAAACTTAATGAGGATAATGCTGTATCTATTATGTTCCATATTATCACACAAAGACTATTAGTCATTGAAAATATACATTGAATAAAAGAATGTTACTTATTATTTGCATTAAAAATCACTAGAGAAGAAAAAAGGAAATCTGATAATTTGTTAAAGATGGGATTTCAGAAATTAATTTTTTTTGTAAGTATGGCCCAACATAAATTTCCTTGACACATACTTTCACTCACAGCAACAACTCTGTGCCTAAACCAACCCTGCTGTGACATCCATATTATGCCAACTATGGTCAAGAATCTGATCTAAGTATTTTACTCAGATTTTACTTAAAAGTTATTTATTTTACAGTTCAAAGAAAGATAATTTTTTCATATTCTTTATTTTGGAGGAGGGAAGTTTTACATAAACATTGGAAAAGAAGTGAAGTAATATACAGAGGAATAAAAGAAAGCATTGTTATAACAATTGGCCAGGATATTTAGAATGCCTATCATATAGAATCCTATAGTTGTAACAAATTTTGGAAATAAGCTATTTCATCTACGCACTTCTCATAGCACCACCAAACGACAAGTTTAGCATGGCAATATGGTATAGTGGAAATAATATTGGAAACAGTATTTTAAAAGAAAGTCATTGAACACTTGCTCCAAGTCAGGCATCGTTCTCGTCTTTGTGGCAACAATAAGAAAAAGTGGCAATCTCAGCTACTAGGAGACCTATCTTCTTGTTACAGATCAGTCAGTTTATTTCTCAAGGTTACTCGTTTGTAAAAAAATAAGTGAATTACCCTAAATTATTCCTAATATTATGCCAGCCCATATATTTATATCTTTTCAATTTATTATTTATTCACTAATTAATTCAACAAATGTTTATTATGTTTCTACTCTAGACATTCTAGATACAGTTTTGAACACTGGAAGTAAATCAGCATAAAAAAATAAGATTTTTACCTTCATGGGATTACATTTTGTTGGGGATTTACAGTAGCTAATATCTTAGCTAGATTACATTTTATGGTAATGAATATCATAAAAATAAAGTAGAGAAGGAGAATGGGGAGCTCAGGGAGAATAAATACAATTTAAAATATGGTAGCCAAGGTAGGCACTAAAAGGGTGAAATTTAAACAAATAGTTCAAGAAAACAAATGTCACATGTTTAAGAGAAGAGTATAGCCGGGCTTGGTGGCTCAGCCTGTAATCCCGCACCTTTGGGAGGCTGAGGTGAGTGGATTGCCTGAGCCCGCGGATTCGAGACCCGCCTGGACAGTGAGACCTCATCTCTACAATAAATCAAAAAATCAGCCGGGCGTGGTAGCGCATGCCTGTAATTCCGGCTACTTGGAAGGCTGAGGCGGAAGGATCGCCGGAGCTCAGCAGGTCGAGGATGCGGTGGCTGGAAGCGGCCACTGCACTCCAGTCTGGGCGACAGAGTGAGACTCCAACTCAAAAAAAAAAAAAAGAGAAGAGTATTTCAGGCAGATGAACCAAGTTCAAGGGATCAAGATATATATGTGTCTGAATGTTTAATAAACAACAAGGATGCCATTGAAGTTAGTGAGAAGAATGAGCTGAGATCAGAGAGATATTGATCTCAGGTCACATGGGACCTTGTACATCATTGCACTCTTTGCAAAATTGAAACCTGATATTCGGAAAAATGATAACAGAGGAGTAACAATATATTAATTACATTTTAACAAAATTATTATGGATTCTGTGTTTAGCGTTTATGTGGACAAGAATGGTAATGGTGAAAAGAAGGAAAGTGGTTAGGAGACTATGGAAATATTCCAGATAAGAGATAATAGTGGCTTGGACCTGGCAGTAGTGGTAAGTGGTGACAAATGATCTAATTATGAATATACTTAGATTTTAAGACAGACAAAATTGTCTAGAACACAGGAACTGAAATTTGAAAGATAGGAATCAATAATGGCTCCAAGATTTTTGGTCTGAGAAAGTAGGGATAGAGTTAACATTAATTGAAACGAGAATGCATTTATGTAGAGTAGATTTGGAAGTAAAGAAAGAGCAAATCAGAAATTTAATCCTAGACTTTTTATGTTTGTGGTGACTACTGCAAAGCTAAGGGGAAATACTGAGTACACTTGTTTATCTGATGCTCAGGAGTAAATGTGAAATTTTAGGAGTCATGAAATATAGATGATATTCAAAGTCATGGTTTGAGACTATTATAGGAGTGAGATGATATCAAGATCTTCAATGATAAGACTGAAAGTATCCTGATGTGCCAGTGAAATGAAGAGGAATTAGCAAAGGGGACTGAGAAGGCATAGTTAATGAATGTGGAAGAAACCAGGAGAGTATGGTATACTGAGAGAGAAGTGAATCGAATGTATAAAAGAGGAAGAAGTACTTGTAAGCATAAGCTTCCATTTTTTGTCTACCCTCAGAACCATCATGGAGTCTTGCTTAGATGAGGCATTTAAATATTTATGAAATAAATTAAAAACAAATAAATGGGTGACATCTAATTGGCAACTTCATCCAAAACATAGTTCATATGTTTTGCCTATTTATTGCCTATTTCAAAGCTTGCTTAAGTTACTTATGTAATGTTAGGTTCCTGATTCCCATTATAAAACAGTTGTCAAACTGAATTTAATTGCTAAGAAATTTTAACAAGTTATAAATTGTGCTGACTTAAAGATGTAACTGAAAATGGGTCATAAATAACTTAAATATATATCAATCATATTTTTGTATATGTTTTATGAAATAATCAATTTCTAGATTCTCAAGAACACAAGCCATGGCATATGGTTACTATGCTGTATATTCAACATAAAGAGTAAGAATAGAAGACAAGTGTTTGATAAAAAGACCAGATTACAGGTTTTAAGATTAGAAAATTAGAGATATACTCAGTGTCATCAGCAGACACAGATTTATCCCACCAAAAGGAAACTGATGGCAGATCTCAATGAGTATGAAGAATAAATAAACCCATTTCCAGAGGGTCTGTGACCCTTTGGCACCTATTAAATTTAGGTGGAGGTGGTAGACATGTGTACCAAAAAATAAGCAGAATGTTGTAGTGAGGAACAAGAGGAATGAAAGAATAAACAAATATTCAATTTTGAAAGAACTAGGATAATACTAAAATGAATTATTATCATTTTTTAAAATAGATTGCTTTATGTACAACATCTACTTTTCAAAGGTTTCTTTAAGGTGGCTATAATCAGCGCTAATTGTCAAAAACAAAAATTTGAGTGTAGGTAAGTCACAATGCTAGTGCTAGTAAAAAATTCAAATCCAAGTGTAGGATTCCAATGGCATAATCACATCACTACCTGGCATGTTATGCAAGCTGAAACTCAGGCACATAAAATACAAAAAGTGACTGAGTCATCAAAACCTTAATACAAGAGAAAATATACTCAGAAGAATAGAGCAGAAACTTCATCATTAAAAAGTAAGACACATTGGAGTAACACACCAGTAAAACAAATTTTATGTTCAGTCTTGCACATGACTGAAATGACACTCCTAACCCCTTCTACATTAGTGAGAATTGATCCCAGTTCTTCTCATGTGGCTAAGTATGTACCTATGGAAGCTAAGTCTGTCTGTCATCAAAGTAAAGAAAAAGGTGAAGGAAATAGGGAGCTAGGCAGGTATCACATGATGTAATTAAACATGTAAAGATGATTACATTGGTATCTTAATCTTATATTTCAAAACGTTTCTTGCTAAACAGCTCAATCCTGTAAAATGGCTGTACTTTGACTACAAACAAAACATCTAATTGCCTTTTATTGGATGACATTGAATATTCTTTTCAAGATATGATCAAAACTTACAACAAAATTAAGAAGCCAGAATACAGAATTGTTTATATGTGGAGGGTGTAAAATAGGCAGTTTGGGGAAGGGGTTTATTTAGATACAGGGATTTCAGCCACATTCTTTCTACTACTCATGTGATCATCACTGAATCCATTCAAGTAAAGGTCACTGGTGATTGATAATTACTACAGCTTGTCTAGTAGAAATTAGAAAGCTTTTAACAAATAAGAGTAACTGAAATGCTTTGCAGTCAGGAAGAGTATCATACTGGATTCATTCTCCAGGCATCCTTCACTTTATAAGATAGATGCAACCCAGCCAAGTGACTTAAATTCCAGTGATTTTTGCACTGGTTCTTTTCGGAAGTCCAATCTCAACATGCCAAACCAGAGGACTTAGTGAGTTAGGTGTTCAAGTAACAACCATCTTCTAGATTATCTGGTAACATGACAGTAGCAGCCCTTGGGAATTAGCAGGGTTTCAGCGAACAGTACTAAACTGAGAATTCAGAGAATTCAGTTCTGCACTGATTTTGCCACCACCTAGTTTTGTGACCTTGAGTACTTTTATTTCTTCAAGTTCAGCAATCCTCACTTTTGAAATGAGACTATGAAGAACCACTGATCATTTCATTCTGTCTGCATTTAAGGTTTCAATGCCTGTCATAGCTCTAAAATTCCACATGCCCCATGAATCACATGCAACTCCACGATGTGTTCTTAAGTTAAAAGATTCTGGGATAAAGTCAATTTTTAAAAAGCTGTCTTGAACAAAGTTAAACAGATTTCTTTTCTGTGTAGATGTTTCGGTGTCTTCAATATACAAATGGAAACAGCCACAGTGACTCCGGGCAAACTTGTTTTTTGTTTTTGGTGTTACTTTCCAGATTTCTGACCCTCCCCTGATAACTTTTCTCTAAGCCCTTCCACTCTCACTTTGTTGGACCATAGGGGTTTTCTGCTTCATGCTAGAAGAATCACATTTTTACTGTTGGAGTTTGGAAACTGAGACTTAATCTGTATTTTTTCAAGAATGATGCTGGTAAACAAACACTGGGAATAATGACTACTTACACAGGAGAGCAGAAGATTCAGTCCACTTTCATCTAAAGGCAAAGAAGTTTGGTGTGCATAAAGAAAAGCAGTCCTGAAATACTGTTCCTATCTAGAGAGATGGAGAGACTGCTCTACCTGAGGGTCTCCTTCAGATGTGGATCTGGACCACTGCAAGATGCTGTACTCTTTGTTGAACTTAGATTCTTTACCAACCTTCTACTATACCCGTAATCTCTTAACCAGGGCTATCCAAAATTTTGTTTTTCTTGGAAGCACTACACTGATTTAAATAAAGGTGATTCAATTCATGAGGATTAATGTTCTACAGAACACACTTTTGGAAACACAAGTATACTTTTTAAGATTATCTGAAATAATTGATAATGACACTACTACTACTACTACTACAACTTAATATAAGTATACCCAGAGATCATCATGTCCTACTACTACTACTACTACTACTACTACTACTACTACTACTACTACAAGTTAATATAAGTATACCCAGAGATCATCATGTCAAAGACATTGCTTTTCTTTCCTTTTTGCATAGGTATTTATGTTACTGAATTTTTTTAAAAGTGATTATACTTGAATGTCAGGTGTGAAGCTAGACTTTTCATGAACATTATTTAACTCAAACAATAAAATGACTCAGTAAGGCAGATTTCACTTCCCTATTTCAAAAATGAGAAAAAAACATTTATATGATTTTTTCAAAGTCTACAGCCACTAATTGAGGTGGATTCCTACCTTGGGCCACTCTGATCCCACAGTTTTTGCAGGTTTATTAACCTATGACTCAATTATTTACCATGATATACAGTCATGACTTCCTGTCTCCTATCCTTTCTTATGCTCTTTCCCAATTCATTTCTCCCAATTTCTTTTCTTCCTTTTTTCTTTCCTCCATCTCTCCCCTTCCTTTGATGCATTCTTTGTCCTTAACCCATTCTTCCTTGCTTGGCTAGGGCTGACTATTTTACAGTCCATCCCAGATGTCACTAAATGTTATTGCCTCTGTTTTTGCCAAGTGCATCTTTTTTGGTCTCTCTCTGCCCTCATTCAGTCCCTGTTGTGACTTTGTATTCCTTGCCACCTCTGCCCAACCTCTGAGAATGCCTCTAAAAACCTACATTTGTCCCAACACTTTCCTAAGAAATACACATTTCCCATAAGAACCCCATTTAATTTTTATCACCAGCACCACTAAAATAACTGCTCTCAATACATTCATCCAAGACTTTCACAGCCAGCGAGCAACTTCTCTTCCTTTGCTTCCTTTTTTTTTTTTAAACCTGTCAGGAAAAGGTGTTCAGAAATATTTCATTTTGTTGTTACTCAGAGCAGTGATTTTCCATCCTCACCACTTCAGGGATGGTGAGTCAGTGCTGAGAAATGACTTGTTATTTCTTCATCTTTGTTCATACTGGAAAATGCAGTTTTGTGTCTGTCTCTGTTCTCCACTGAAACATTTCTGGTGTTTGATGCAAGTGCCAAGATTGTGCTTTACCTGTATCCCCAATCCTTCAGCTCAGTTGTTTTTAACATTCCCTAAAAACTTTCAATCATTGAAGAAAAGTGCACTCTCAAAAACTTATATTAAGCTATCAAGAATATGACAAATTATTCAGAGCAGGACTGCCACAGGACTAAACCTCTGAGCCTATGAGATGTCTTCCAACTGGTACTATGGTATTAGTTCTAAGGTATCTCTTGGAGAGGTTACTGCCTGCTGACAGTATCTAAAAGACTCAGAACAAATAATGTTCTGGCCCAGTGATTCTTAGTTTATATTTATGTAATAAATATTTGTGAAGAATATTAATTTCTTTTACACAAGAAGCAAAAGATAACCAAGAGCAAGGAGAAAAGAACAAAAGATGAAAAAGAAGGAAGAGAAGAATAATAAAGAAGAGGACTCTACAGTCAGATAAATTTGGGAAACCCTGCATTAAGTGAACTTAAACAAATTTCTGCATGTTGCAACTCTTTCATAGAGTAAGACTATTCTTTGAGAATATTCTGGAGAAAATTCTTTAAATTTTACAAACTTTTTAAACCACAAAGCTTTGTTTTTCATAGATGACCATATTAGAATTTTATAAAATACTTTTGCAAACAATGCACTCTTATTCTTTTACAGATCTATAAAATCACTGTAGTTATTTATATTTAATTAATTTATTCATGTATTTACTTATTCTTTCATGCACTTATTTATATAGTCTTTCAAAATTTTGCCTAACTTTCACTCTGATCTAGGTACCAAAAATATAAAGATTAATGAGCAGGATTTAGTTCTTAAGAAATGCACTGTCTGATTTAGAAAATGAATATTTGATGGGTAAATTATAAAATAACATAATAAGAGCAATAACATTGAAACAAAAAACTGAGAGAGCACACAACAGGAAGAATCAAATTTACCCTTTAATTTAAAATTTATTAATCTCTCATTCATAAAATGGGAATGACTTTGCTAAAAAGTTGCATGATTAGCCTAATCTGGTTATATGTGTTTTGCCAATTTGGCAGGAAGGAGACCATCAATAGGACCAATGAAATTGATAGCCCCAAATAATCAAGAAATAAATACTGAGAAGCAACTATAGAGAATCAACTATAGTGTTCACAAGGGGTATCCAATTAGAGGAACAAGATGACAAACATATATGAGATAGTCTTGACTATATGTTTGGGAGCATGGGAAGAGCTCCTCAAGTGTTTATAGGTAATTAAACTGCATTGCACATGTTAGGTCTGCCATGGAGAGAAACAGAAATGCCCCACAATACTGCTAGACTTGCAAAGATGTGGAATTCTGGTCTATTCAAGTTTTTAGACTATAAAAACAGCTGAAACCTCAGAGCAGAGTCAGTTCATGTTGTCACTTTTAAGTATATTTTCCATTTCCCATTGTCCGCACGTTTTTCCTCTAATCTATGGTTGCTTTAATTCCAAAACCCCACTTCTCACAACGTATACCTCCTATAAATTGACTGCCTTTTTTGGGGCCCTGATTTATGTCTGCAAAACATGACGTTGCCACCTAGCAAATAAAGTCAACAGATCATAGCTCGGCTTGATGCATTACTGGACTCAAAAAAGCCTGGAATACAACGGTACTCCTCACAAGGCAAGGCTCTAACATGTTGCGTTATGATGCTCTTTTGGAAAGCTGGAATATGAAGCGTGCTATATAAAACCAGATTCTCTTCTTTTGTAAAACCACTTTCATAACATCTTTATGTCTCAGAGGGAAGTAGGAGTTGAATCAAGCCCCAAAATAGTTCTGGCAATTGTCATGAGAAAGGCAATACACATTTATTATATTTAATATATATTTAACATAATTGGGGTACAATGTTCAGAGAAATTTTTTGTATGTATTTTTTCTTTATAACTTAAAAAAATGTGATCAGAGAATTGAATGAGCAAAAAGGGAAACATGAAAAAGAAAACTTTGGCTTTAGCAGCAGCTATACCTTTTAAGTGTTTGTTCTGAATCTCATTAGCTAAAATTCACTCTCTAGTAGGTGGCTAACTGTGAATGTAGGAAATTATTAAGCTTGTCCTTGGACTTCACTGATAGGTGAAGGGTACAGTCTGAAATCTGCTTCAGAAATCACAATTAAATGGGTAGGATTGCATAAGTATTTGCTTGTTGACAAAATTTTTTTCACATATTTTCACATATCTTTGGGAGATTACTTGTACAAGGAAACTGAGGATCAGAAATTGCAAATATATTTTCAAGGTCATGCATATGGTGCTTTTAGAAAGCAGAATGAATAATTCATCTCTTTCAAAATTTTCCATTGCTTGAGCTTTTTCTACGATGCCACATGACTTCATTCATTCATTCAAGAATTGTGTACTTTTCCTACTAAGTGCTAGTTTTCAAAAGTATGGTTTTGAAAAATATAGACACGCTTCCAATGATCTTGGAAATTGAAGTCTGGTTTTACAGATGAGGAAACTAAAACTTAGAATAACAGGGTGCTTTTTTAAAATCATAAAACTAATGTGTGTTAGAACTGGTAATAGACTTCAGGACTTTGATAATAAAAAAGAAAATAAAAACATTGCCTACAAATCAAAATTGCATAAATGAAATTCCATTTCCCACCAACTTTCATTACAATGGTAGAAATGCTTTATTTTCACTCCAGATTGATTTTCAATGAGCAGAGACCTTGAATACTTTTCATTGTTTCTTGTTTTGAACAGTCTCTCTTCACAGCCAGACTCCTCTTTCTAGTAGATGATATTTAAACAAACTTATCTGTTAAAAGGGAATCAATGTTGGAAACACACACACACATATAATTGAATGAAAATTTTCTAGCATGTCACATTTTACTATATTTTTATCAATTTGCATGTGTAGATGGGGAAAGTGTGAGATGTTTTCTTATATTTTGATTCATCTGTAGTGCAGTTTTCTTTCACTTTTTTGTTTGTTTTTTGAGTGGGAGTCTCACTCTGTCGCCCAGGATGGAGTGCAGTGGCACATTCATGGCCACTGCAGTCTTGACCTGCTAGAGTCACGCTATGCTTCCACCTCAGCCTTCCAAGTATCTGGAACTAGTGGTGTGGGCCACCACACACAGTTAATTTTTCTTGATTTATTGTAGAGATGAGGGCACACCAAATTACCCAGGCTGGTCTGGAACCCTGGAACTGAAACAACCCTCTTGCCTCCACCTCCTCAAGTGCTGGCATTGCAGGCATGAGCCACCACGTCTGACCATTTTTCCTGCCCTTTAAAAAATACTTTTCTGGAAATTAATGTCTATAGGTATAAAGGAAACAACAGTACATATACTATTTTACCAGTAGATTCTCTACCTTAGAAAAATTGCCAAGGAAAAAATAGAAACGTAGAATAAAAAAGCAGGAAGAGATTTTAATCATTCTGTGTAGTGGTTCTTAATTTTTAGAGATAAAAACATTTTTAAGAATTTGATTATATTTCAATAAAATGTGGATTTGATTTGCTTAAAACATTTATTAAAAACAGCACTCTTTCCAGAAAAACCAAACACATACAGGCTCAAAAATATTGCATACAATATCAGAGAATCAATGGTTCTCTAAAAAAACACATAACCCCTGAGGATTCTATGAAGCTCCTGTGTAAAAACAATCCCCCAGCAGGGCTCGGTGCTCAGCCCGTAATCCTGCACCTTTGGGAGGCTGAGGTGAGTGGATTGCCTGACCCCGCGGGTTTGAGACCCGCCTGGGCAGTGAGACTTCATCTCTACAATAAATCAAAAATTTAGCCGGGGGTGGTAGCACGTGCCTGTAATTCTGGCTACCCACAAGGCTGAGGCGGAAGGATCAACAGAGCCCAGCAGGTCGAGCCTGCAGTGGCCGGGAGCGGCCACTGCACTCCAGTCTGGGTGACACAGTGAGACTCCAACTCAAAAAAAAACAAAACAAAAACAGTCCCCATTGCCCTGTGACAGCTCTGCTTATTGAGTTTGATACTGTGTCTGAAGCACCCCAAACTGTGCAGGCTCATCACAGTGTTCCCTAAGCTTTGAGTGACCCAATCAGCATTACATTAAAAGAGAGTGTACGTATTATTTTATCCAGTACTTTCTCATTTGTCTTCTAAACAAAAAATTTCTCCACTAATAAAGTCTTGCATAGAAAATTAACATATAAACTCATAAAAGTGGCCGGATGTGGTGACTCACATATGTAATCCTAGAACTTTGGGAGGTCAAGGAGGACGGATTCCTTGAGCTCAGAAGTTCGAGACCATCCTGAGCAACGGAGCAAAACCTCGTCTCTACAAAAAAATTTTAAAAATTAGCCCGTCATGGTGGCATGTGCTGCAGTCCCAGTTCTTAGGATGTTGAGGTGGTAGAATGGTCTGAGTCCAGGAAGTAGAGGCTGTCATGAACTGTGATCGTCCCAATCATGCAACTGCACTCCAGTCTGTGTGAAAGAGTGAGACCCCTAACTCAATTAACAAACTAAACTGAAATAAAATCACAAAATAAAAATTGATAAAATAGACCTGTTCTGGATGAAACTGGAATGGGGCTAAGCCCAGAATCTTGTTCATGTCCATTTGCCCCAATTCATAAAACCTCTGTGGAGCCTCTGGGGAATTCCTCAGTATGTAAATGAAGAAGTAGAGGGACTACTAAATTAGTCAAAGTCAGGTAGCAAATAAATTACGGAGCTGAGATTTAATTCTAGGCAGCCTTAAGCCTGAACAATGCCTCTTATTGACTATGCTGTAATCAAGTCTGAAAAGATTAGAAACTTAAATTGAAAATAGTTAGCAAAAGCTATAGTATAAGCAGACTTCATCAAAATACAAATGAAGAAACAATGCATGCTTTGTGAAGTGACATAAATAAGATCTTTCAGTGTGTTTTGTGTTAAGTAGTCACAGAAGAAGATGAGCATTTGATTTAACAAATTTACATTTAGCAACTTGGTATTCTGTTCCAGACATATCTAAGTGCTATAAACATAGTGATTAATTTTTATTTTTAAGGGTTTTGTGATCTAGAAGTGAAGACAGAGAAAAGGTAGCTGTAATGAACATGATCTGGTACTTAACGGCATATGTTTATCTCACATTCCAAATCATTGGTCAATCCTGTTGGCTATACCTTCAAAATCTGACCATTTCTCCCTATCTCTACTGTTGTCATCCTGGTCCAAACTATCATTATCTCTCACCTTGATTAGAGAGGTAACCCTTTAGCTGGTCTTCCTGCTTTTATCCTTTCTGACCTATAGCCCTTGTCCAATACAGTACCTAGAAGAATTATTTTAATACATAAGAGAGATCATATTTATTTGCTCAAAACTCTCCAAAAACATCTGACTTCAGTCAGAATAGGAAGAGCTTACAATCACAATAGCATCCTTTAGAGTCTGGTCACTGCTACATCCTCTATCTCAAATCTACTACTTCTGCACAACCACAGAGAAGTCTTGACTACTGTTTTTCAAACAGACCAACTCATTCCACTTCCAAACTTGGCATTGCTCATTATTCTGCCTGATGTTTTCTTCCCCATATTTCTATGAAGTTCACTTCCTTGCTTCAGTTAAGCCTCCATTGATATGCTACTTTCCTATAACACAATCTTCATGGGCTTCCAGATCCAGATTTGGTAACTGCAACTCCCAACCTAGTCCATTTCTTCATTCTGCTTTATCTTTCCTAATTGCACCTGTCACTAAATGTCATCTCCTTAAATCTATATTTCTTTATTATCTTTCTCCCCAACTAGATGTAAACTCCTTAAGGACTGGGACTTTAATTTGTTTATAGCTATATCCTCAGTGTAACACCCAGGGCATATATAACACTTAAATGTATAATTAATGCACAAGTAAATTAATTATGAACAAATAGATTAATGAACCAAAGTAGACATTAAGTTTTGTGATATCCTTGCAATTTCATAATGCACACATGCATGAGCAAACAAGCATTTTCAAGAGTAAAGTTTTTGAAGCTTGATAACTCCTTTAAAAACATATTAGGTGCCCTAAAATTCAGCTACTGCCAAAAATTTTCTTGTGTCAGAGGAGTATTCTTTTGGGTAAGTTAGATACTGATTCACCCTAGCTCTTTTGTTGTAAAAAAAACATCAACCGTATATTCAGTATGGCCAATA
Source organism: Carlito syrichta (assembly GCF_000164805.1). Lineage (NCBI taxonomy): Eukaryota > Metazoa > Chordata > Mammalia > Primates > Tarsiidae > Carlito > Carlito syrichta. The sequence goes on along the minus strand of NW_007252782.1, from coordinate 393,302 downwards.
CAGGACTTGCTTCTATCTATTCGCTAAAATGATATTATCTTTAAGGTTCTAAACACTGGATTAAACTTCTAACCTTGTATGTTAACATCTACAAAATCTGTAAAACTTCTTTGAACACCTGGTTTTTAAAGAAAATGGAACACTTCCTACAAAGAATAATAGTAAGTATTTAAAATAAAAGTACTTGAAATACTGTAAATAGCTTTACTGCCCTCCATAAGAAATCACACTTTTCTGCTTCTAGAGGCAAGAGTATGTAGAATGTTGTTATTCTGTGTCAGTATTGATTGTTGATGGCTTTGACAACTGGATTTCTACTTGTCCTCTGGGGAGCTTCTTCAAAGTCTAATTGACCTCATTGTCAGGACATGTTTTCTGATACTTGGACAACATTTCTATTTCTATGTTCCGTCCTCTAATTTCTATTTAATTCTCCTTGGGGCAACATTAACAATCCCCCCCCTTCTGTGTATACGTTCTTTTAATATTTATGCTGTTAATACATCCCTCCGTAGTTATGCTCTACTATGCATACCGTACTTAGTTCTTTTAATCTTTTCTCATAAATCAATCGCTCCAGTCATTTTATCATACTCCCTGATGTTCTTTGAATCCTTTCCAATTCTTTGACAGCTCTCTGGTGTTGAGATGCCCAGAACTGTTTACAGTATTCTAGGTGCTCTCTTATCAGCCCCACACTGAGCAGCTTTCTCCTCTTGATGGTTCTTGACAGCCTGCCTCACTGCCTGCAGTTCAAGGATGCTGTTTGGAGCCTCCAATCACCACTTAAAACTTTTAATATATTTCCCTACCACTCAACGCAAACATCCTTCCGTGTTCATTACCATTCCAAGCAACCATTATATGATGGGAACTTTTCACAAATGACAGGTGATGATTGTGAACCTTGACCTATCTGAGGTGCGTGTCAGTCACTATTAAGAGATGTGTAGACTTTTGAAAGTGTTTGATAACAGCATAGGCATTAGGAGTCCTTGCTTTGGCTTAAAACTGTCTGGAATTGATTCTGTTCTGAAATATTTTTGCTGTCTGACCTTGACAGATTTACAGTGTTTCGTTTTTTTCTTTTGTAAAATGAGAAAGAGCACCCATAAGATTGCTCTGAGGAACAATTAACGTAATTCATTTAAGTGCTTAGAATACTTACTTGGCACATTGGAAATACTCAATAAACAAATGTTAACTACCTCACTTAAATTTAATGTAGGCTAATTTACATAACATGCACGTATTTTGGTGTACAGTTTCTTAAATTTTGAGAATGTACACTCCATGTAACCAATGTTCAAATCAAGATATTTCTCAGAGAGTTGTCTCATGTTTCTTTTTAGTAGATACACCCCTCCACCTAGGTAATCACCTAACTAAATTTTTTTTAGCATAACCTAGTTTTGCCAGTTCTAGAAATTTATTTCAATGGAATCATGTACTATATTTTTAACATTTGTCTTTTTTAATTAACATAGTGTTTTTGTAATTTATCTATATTATTACACGCTTCAAAAGTTTGTTTATATTTCTAAGTAATATTTTATTTTATGAATAGTTCACAATTACTGTATTCAATCCCCTGTTGGTGGAGTTTGGACTGTTTCTACTTTTCCACTATTTTGAATAATGCTTATATAAACATTGTTATTCAGTGCGCTTTTGTAGATACATGTTTTCATATAATCACATTGGAGTAGAACTGCTGGATTAGAGGTTGGATGCAAATTTACCTTTATTAGAAATCTCTAAGCTGTTTTACAAAGTGGTCACCCCAATTCATAGTTCTAATTGCATGTGAAACTTCCAATAGTTGCACATCCTCATCAGCATTTGATGTTTTGAGACTTTTTTTTTTTCTTTTTGAGTGGAGTCTCACTCTGTTGCCCAGGCTGGAGTGCAGTGGTACTCTCATGGCCACCCCTGCATCGACCTGCTGGCCTCTGGCGATCCTTCCACCTCAGCCTTCCAAGTAGCAGGAACTACAGACGCTCACTACCACACCCAGATGATTTTTTAATTTATTGTAGAGATGAGGTCTCACCATGTTGCCCAAACTGGTCTTGAACCTGTGGGCTCAGGCAGTCCTCCCGGCTCAGTCTCCCAAAGTGTTGGGATTACAGACTTGAGCCACTGCCCCTGGCCTGTGAGACTTTTTACTATAGGCAATTCTATTGGATAGAACGTATAATTGTGGATTTGCTTTTAATTATATGTTGATAAAGTTGAAAAACTTTAATTTGTTGATTGGTTATTTCTGTACCATCTTTTGGTGTCTGATCAGGTAATGGTCCCATTAAAAATTAGATTATCTTCTTATTTTTATTTCACAAGTGAGCATCATGTTTTCTGAATATAATCTTTTGCAATCTTTTTTTTTAAACATATTTTTTATTTTAAAATTGTGGGGTACAGTTAAGGGTTAGGTATACAAATATGCATCGTTCAGGCACAATTGTTGATAAGGGGTGTCTCCCCGTCCCCAGACAGATATTGACTACCATTAATACCACCACCCTTGCCCTCCCTGTCCCCCCCCATAGATTCCCACCACTGTTGATCCTTTTCTTATTGTAGTAGGATAGATGTTCAAGGTCCACTTATGAGTGAGAACATGTGATACTCAGATCATTGTTTCTGTGAAAGATCACTCAGTATTATAGATTCTAGTTCCATCCAGGTTGTTGCGAAATTCATGATTTTGTTATTTTTTTATGGCTGCGTAGAATTTCATCATGTATATGTACCATGTTTTTTTAATCCAGTCCTCTTTTGATGGACAGGATGGTTGGTTCCAGGTTCTTGCTATTGTGAACAATGCTGCAATAAACATACATGTGCAGGTATCTTTTTTATAGAGTGATTTGAGTTCTTCAGGGTATATTCCCAGTAGGG
>NW_007252782.1:389687-390378 GCF_000164805.1 Carlito syrichta | reverse complement strand
CAGTTTTATAGAGTGATTTGAGTTCTTCAGGGTATATTCCCAGTAGGGAGATTGCGGGGTCATATGGGAGGTCAATATTTAGAGCTTTTAGGAATCACCACACTGCTTTCCACAGAGGTTGCACTAGTTTACAGTCTCACCAACAGTGTATAAGTGATCCCTTTTCATCACATCCTCTCAAGCATCTGTTATTTTTGAGTTATTGATAATGGCCATTCTGACTAGAGTTAGGTGATATCTCAGTGTAATTTGCATCTCCCTAGATGATTAGTGAGGATGAATATTTATTCATGTGTCTGTTGGCCGCCCGTATGTCTTCTTTTGTGAAGTGTCTGCTCATATATTTTGCCCACTTTGTAATGGGGTTGTTTGTTTTTTTTCTTTTCAGCACGTTTGAGTTCCTTGCAGATCCAAGATGAAGATGTTAGGCCTTTGTCAGACAAGGAGCTGGCAAATACTTTTTCCCAGTCTGTGGGCTATCTCTCTGCTCTCTTGATGGTTTCTTTGGCTTTAAAGAAGCTTGTCACTTTAATGAGGTCTCACTTGTCTATCTATCTCTTATGGCCCATGCATTTTGGGTTTGGTTCAGGAATTGGATACCAGTTCCAATTTCCATAAGGGTGTGTCCTGCATTTTCTAAGGTTCTTATGGTTTGAGGTTTTACATTTAGGTCTCTGATCCATTTAGAGTT
>NW_007252782.1:386192-389266 GCF_000164805.1 Carlito syrichta | reverse complement strand
TGTAAAGAAATGCGATTGTCTTTTGCACATTTATTTTATACCCTGAGACTTTGTCAAAGTTCTTTATCAGTGCAAGGAGGCTTTTGACAGATACTGTTGGGTTTTCAAGGTACACAGTCATGTTGTCTGCAAAGAGAGATAACTTGACTTCCTCTTTTCCTATTTGGATATCCCTGATTGCCTTCTCTTTTCTGACTGCTCTAGCCATGACTTCCAATACTATATTGAGCAGGAGGGGAGAGAGTGGCCATCCTTGTCTTGTTCCAGCTTTCAGGGGAAATGATTCCAAATTTTGTCTGTTTAGGAGTGTGCTAGCTGTAGGTTTCTCGTAGATGGCTTTTACCATTTTGAGTTATGCTCCATGTATGCCTAGATGTTCAAGGGTTTTTGGGTTGGTGCTGGATTTTATCAAAAGCTTTTTCTGCATCTAATGATATAATCATATGGTTTTTCTTCTGACGTCTGTTGATGTATTTAATTACATTTATTGTCTTGTGAATGTTGAACCAGGCTTGCGTCCCTGGGATGAAGCCTACTTGGTCATGATGGATGATTTTTGAGATGTGTTGTTGAATCCGGTTTGCTTGGATCTTGTTGAGAATTTTAGCATCTATGTTCATCAAAGATACTGGCCTGTGGTTCTCTCTCTTTGTTGGGTCTTTACCTGGTTTGGGTATCAATGTGATGTTAACATCATAAAATGATTTGGGTAGAGTTCCGTCTTTCTCAAATTCCTGGAATACTTTCAGTAGGATTGGTATCCGCTCCTCCTTGAATGTCTTATAGAATTCTGCTGGAAAGCCATCTGGTCCAGGGCTTTTTTTGGTAGGTAGTTTTCTTATTACATAATCAATGTCCTTGACTGTTATTGGTCTATTTAGGGTCTCAAATTCTTCTTGTTTCAACCTGGGCAGATTGTGTGATGTCAGGAAGTCCTCCATTTCCTTTCAGTTTTCAAGTTTGTTTCTGTACAGGTGTACACAGTAGTCTCTAATGATCTTTTGTATTTCTTCAGGGTCAGATGTAACTTCATCTTTTGTGTTTCTGATTGTGTTTTTTGGGCTTTTTCTCCCTTTTTCTTGGTCAGTCTAGCTAGTGGACCATCGATCTTGTTTATCCTTTCAAAGAACCTGCTTTTTGTTTCATTGATTTTTTTGTATTATCTTTTTGTCTTCTATGTCCCAAATTTGGTCCTTTATTTTGGTGATCTGGATTCTACTGCTGAAGTTAGAATTTTGGTGGTCTTGCTTTTCCAGCTTCCTTAGGTGACTTGTTAGACTATTAATTTGTAATCCTTCCAGTTTTTTCATGTGCATCTGTAGAGATATGAATTCCCATCTTACTGCAGCTTTCATGGCATCCCAGTGATCTTTGTAAGATGTTTCTGCATTTTCATTTGTTTCCAACTATCTTTTAATCTCTGTTTTGATTTCATCATTGATCAGGAGTTGTCTAGCATCATGCTGTTTAGTGCCCATGGCTTTGTGGGTTTTGGGTGAACCTTGTTTGTGTTGATGTTTATTTTTATTCCACTGTGGTCCAAGAAAGTGCATGGCAAAATTTCAATCTTTTTAAATTTGCTTATGCTTGAATTATGACCAAGTATGTGGTCGATCTTAGAGTATGTTCCATGTGGTGATGAATAGAATGTATATTCTGTGGTCGTTGGTTGGAGTGTTCTGTAGTTCATTTGGTCGAGTCACACTGAGGTTTCAGAACTCATTGCTGAATTTTTGTCCTGATGCTCTGTCTAGGGTTGTGAGTGGGGTATTAAAGTCCCCAACTATGATGGTGTTGGAGTCTATATCTCTTTTTAGTTTACCTAGAAGCTGATTTATGAACGTTGGCACTCCCATGTTGGGTGCATATATGTTTAAGATGGATATTTCTTGTTGATGGATTGAACCTTTTATCATTATGTAGTGGCCTTCTGTATCTCTTAAAATTTTTGATAGCTTAAAGGGTATTTTGTCTGAGATTAAGATCATGACTCCTCCTTTCTTTTGTGTTCCGTTCACCAAAATTTGTTTCCCATCCTCTTACTTTGAGTCTGTGAGCATCCTTTCTAGTAAGATAAGTCTCTTGAAGTCAATAAATTGTTGCCTGGTGATATTTTATCCATTTTGCCATTCTATGTCTTTTCAGTGGTGCATTTAGTTCATTCACATTCAAGCTAATTATTGAAATGTGAGAATTGATCCCTATCATAAAGTTCTTACAGAGTTGTTGTTCTTCCTGTTTGTGTGTTGTCTTTCTTTTGGTTTTGGGGTTGGTTCATGTGTGTTTTTAACCTTTTACCTATACTCTTGTGAAGAACATTGTTGTTCTTTTTTCCTTTTCTCCTGTGTTCAATACTTTCTTAAGTGTTTCTTGTAGAGGTGGTCTGGTGGCAGCATAGGGTCTTAGGGATTGGATATCTGGGAAAGATTTCAATTCTCCCTAACTGATAAAGCTTAGCTTGGCTGGGTATGTAATTCTCAGTTGAAATTATTTATCTTTTAGAACTTTGAAGATAGGGCTTCAAGCACTCCTAGCCTGGAGGGATTCTGTAGATAAATCTACTGCTATTCTAATTGGTCTACCCTGGTAGGTAGTCTGACCTTTTTCTCTTGCAGTCTTTAGGATTTTTTCTTTTATACCTACTTTGTTTAGGTGAATTATTATGTGTCTGGGAGTTGGACTTCTCATTTGTTGTCTTGCAGGGGTTCTCTGAATCTCTTGTGTTTGAATTTTTGATGAGATGAGGGAAGTTTTCTTGAATGATTTCATGAAATGTTTGTTTCAGTGTGACCTCTGTTTCTCTCTCTGCCTCAGGAAGGCCAATTACTCTTAGGGTTTTTTTTTTTCTTGATGTAACCATTCATCTCTTGAAGATTTTGTTCTGTCTTTTTAAGCTTCTTTTCTGTGCTTTTGACAGTTTGGGTTAGTTATGCGTTTTCGTTTTTGAGCTCTGAGATTCTTTCTACTGCTTGGCTAATTCTGCTTTCCATGTTTATTAGTTTGTTATTTATTTTCATCACAGTATTCTTTACTGCTATTATTTCTGTCATCAGCTCCTTCCTATTTTCCTCTTG
>NW_007252782.1:385704-386172 GCF_000164805.1 Carlito syrichta | reverse complement strand
GAGTTGGAGTCTCACTCTGTCGCCCAGACTGGAGTGCAGTGGCCGCTCCCGGCCACCGCAGCCTCTACCTGCTGGGCTCTGGTGATCCTTCCGCCTCAGCCTTCCGAGTAGCCGGAACTACAGGCATGCGCTACCACGCCCGGCTGATTTTTTGATTTATTGTAGAGATGAGGTCTCGCTGCCCAGGCGGGTCTCGAACCCGCGGGCTCAGGCCATCCACTCACCTCAGCCTCCCAAAGGCGCGGGATTACAGGCTGAGCCACCGAGCCCGGCTCAATACTTTCTTAAGTGTTTCTTGTAGAGGTGATCTGGTGGCAGCATAGGGTCTTAGGGATTGGATATCTGGGAAAGATTTCAATTCTCCCTAACTGATAAAGCTTAGCTTGGCTGGGTATGTAATTCTCAGTTGAAATTATTTATCTTTTAGAACTTTGAAGATAGGGCTTCAAGCACTCCTAGCCTGGAGGG
>NW_007252782.1:294490-385684 GCF_000164805.1 Carlito syrichta | reverse complement strand
GGTCTGTGTGAGACCTATATTCTTCTTTTGGTTTTTCTTCATTTGTGCAAATTTTTCCTCCCTACTTTTTCTTCCCTCTACTTCCCTGTCTTCCTTAATTCTGTTATTCAGGGGTGGGGGTGTTCCTTTTACTTCTGTTTGCTCAATCTCTTATTCTTCTTTATGTATATCCTCTTGCTTTGTTCAATCCTGGAGTTGAACTGTAGGTTAGGGGCTGTCATTTTTGTAATTTTGAGATTTACATAAGTGGAGAGCTGTGATTCAAAATCTATCTGCCGATTCTGGTATCCGCTGACAGGTGTATGGATAATCTGAAACCCACTTCCCACTGCCTTGCAATCTGTCCATACAGTGGGGTTGTAGGTTTACTCCCTGAAAGCCAAATGAGGTTAACTATGGGAAGAAAATGGAGTGGGCAGTGGGGGAAAGAGGAGTGTGGATAGAGGGGGGAGTAAGAGAAAAAACAGATGAGTGTACCAACCAATAAAGAGAGACACAATGACTGAAACAGATAAAAACAATAAAACACGACTACAACTAACAAACAACCATATGAAAAAACTGAAACACACAATGATGCTAACGTACAAGCTAACCAACCTCCTTATTGGTGCGCTATTCCTCTATACAAAGATTGGGTTTACAGAGAAATTTTTAAAAAATAAAAATAAAGAACAAAACCAAAGGAATAGAAGTAAGTCGGTAAAGTAACAGAACCAACCAAGTACACTCTGAGACTTCGCTTAAGTCTCATGTTCTTTCAGCCCTGATTTCTAGCTGTCTTTGCAGGCTGGTAAATTTGTTCACAGTTAGGGTCAGTTGCCCCTGGCCTACTGTGAAGGGCAGTTCAGATCTGGGCTACCTGCCCAGTTCGCCACTCAGATCTGGCCTGTGTCTATTTATCAAGCTTCTGATTTTCACATTTCAGTGTTGTTACTTTGAATTGCCAGCAGGTGGTGCTATCTCACCGCTCCAGTTGATCTTTATCTGCAGCTGCTTGCCCAGGAGTGGAGGGAGGTAGCCATGGGAGTGGCATAGCAGTGGCAGTGGCTGCCTCATGGCCCACGGGAGGAACTCCATGAGGCTGGCTCCGGGCGAGAGGCACGGTGTGACGGTGATAGTGGTAGCAGCAGCGATTTCAGTAGATCTTGCTTGTGGGGGCTTCACAGCCTGAAGTCATGGGTTGCCTCAGGCACAGGCAGGGTAATGGCCACATGGGTGGCGGTGGCGGCGTCCATGGCTGTGGCAGGATCTGTGGCTGCAGCGGCTGCCCAGACCACCATCATGTTTGAGCTGTGGCCACGGCTGAGCTCTGTGTGAAGAGCAGTCTGCCGATAATGGGAACTGCAGCCCCTGGGAGAGAGCTAGAGTCTTTATGTGTTTTCTCTTTCACAGAGGGTCTCACAGACCAGGCTGACCTGTCGCCATCTTGCCAGAAGTGATCCTTTGCTATCTGTCATCTATTTACCTATCATATATCTGGTGAATATTTTCTGAAACTCTTTGATTTGTCTTTTTATTTACTGAACAATGTCTTCTGAATAACAAGTCTTTGTTTTTTATAAAGTCCAATTCACTTCTTTTTTCCTTTTGTGGTGATTTCTCTTGTATCCACTAAAAGCCAACCAAACAAAAAACATTTACCAAAGTTGTCAAAATTGTTTTCTTCTGAAAAGTTTGCAGTTTTACTTTCTTACCTTTAGATTTAAAATAATTATCTAATTAATTTTTATATATAGTGTGAGATAGAAAAGTCTCTCTGTATGTTTATATCAGAGCCAATCGCATAGCACTCTTTGTTGAAAGTAAATATTCTGCCCTACTAACTTACCTTACTTGGTAAGCTCCCTTTTCTTGAAAATCAGTTGACAATGTATATATGGGATTGTTACTGGAATCTGCCTAAACTTACATCAGCATTACATTGTCCTTATTTTTGTAGCTTATAGTATTTATAGTAAGGAGGATGACTCTCCAACTTTGTTCATTGTCAAAATAGTTTGGACTACTTTTAGTTCTTTGTAATTATAATTCTTTATAATGTCTTATAGACTTTGCTTGTTAATATCTTAAAAATTCTGCTAGGATTTTGATTGGAATTCCTTTGAAAAATACATAAATTTGGGGAGAACTGATATCTTAACAATGTTTAATCAATCTTTAAACCAGGTATATCTCTTATTCATTTGAGACGTATCTCTGAAATGTTCCATAAAATTCAGAGTAGAGAACTAGTACATCTTTCCTTCAATTTTTGCCTCAGTGTTATGACTTTTGATAATATTTTAAATGGCATTATTCTGTGTTAACTTCATTTTCCACTTATTTTTTGAAATTGTATTCAACACAGTTGATTGTTTAAATTGGTCTTGTATCCTGCAACTGTGCTAAGTTTATTTATTCATGCTAGTGTGTGGGTGTGTGTGGGTGCTGTTCATTTCTTATGGTTTTCTATGTGATTACATTGTCAGTAAGTACATTTTGTTTTACTTTTTCCTTTCTAATACTTATTTTTTTCTTCTTTTTTTTTCTTTATTATTCCTGCAGTACAATAGTCAAGATGAGTGGAGAAAGCAGATTTATTTTAATATTTTCCAAACCATACGACAAAACATTCAGTATATTACCATAGTTATGGTGTAAGTTTTAATTTTTCATATATTTCTTTTATCAATTTAAGATAATTTGTTTTTATTCAACTTTGCCGATAGTTTTTAGTTGAGACAAGTGTTGAATTTTTAAAATTATTTTCCTACCTTTATGGAGATGATCATATGCTTGTTTGCTTTTTTTCTCTTTTATTCTGTTAATGTGGCAGATTGTAATGTTGAATTTTGAACATTAATATAATCTTGCATTCCTGTAGTAAAACTCACTTGGTTATGATGGATATTGCTGAATTTTATTTGCTAATATTTTATTGAAAATGTTTGCATCTCTGTTCGTGATAAATATTAGACTGTAATTTTCTTTTCTTGTAATGTCCTTGTCAAGTTTCAGTGACAGGATTATGCTGGACTCTAAATGAATTACAGGGTGTCCTTTACTTCTTCCATTTTTGAAAGAGCTAGAATAATATTGGCATTATGTGCTATTTAAATGTTTGATAGAATTTACCAGTGAAGCAATTTAAGCCTGGGGTTTTCTGTGTAGGGAAGTTTTCATTTAGCTATTGTCCTTTTAATCTTTTTTTAATTCAACTTTTATAAAGTTGTGCTTTTCAAGGGATTTGTTTCTTTTACATGTTATCAAAGTGATTAGCACACAGTTGCTCATATTGCTTCCCTAGTATCCATTTTACTGTATGAAGGATTTTTGGTTATTCCCCTTCTTTCATTCCTGAAATTGGTAATTTGTATCTTTTCTCTCTTTATTTTTGTAATAAATATAACTAGGGGTTAATTTTAACAATCTTTACAAAAAAAGCTAATTTTGACACTGTTGATTTTTCTCTATCAATAACCTGTGTTCTATTAAATTCAGTGTTTCAAAATTTTCCCTTTTTAACTGACTGGAATTGATTTCCTTTTTTTATTTTAGCTACTTGTATTGGAAGTTTATATATAATATTAAGTTTTTCTTATAATGTAAGAAATTAAAGTTACTTATTTTCCTTTGAAAATTGCTTTAGTTATATTTCACAGCTTGGATATACTGTACTTTCAGTATCATTTATTTTCAAATATTTTCTATTTTCCATTATAATTTCCTCTTTGACCCATGCATAATCTAAAAGCATCTTAAAATATTTCTAGATTTTTGAGATATTGTTATTTATTTCTAATTTAATTATTGTCAAGAATATATAATTTCAATGATTTAAATTTATTGATGCATGTGTTCTATACTACTGAGTGTTTCATATGCACATGAAAAAAATGAGTATTGTGCAGATGTTGAATTAATATTCCAGAAACAGCTATTAAGCCTCCGGGTATATTCCCAATAGAGGAATTGCTGGGTCATATGGAAGGTCAATTTCTAGTTCTTTTAGAAATCTACACACTGTCTTCCAAAAAGGTTTTACTAGTTTGCGTTCCCACTAGCAGTGTTGAAACATTCCTTTTTCTCCACATCATCACCAGGATCTGTTGTTGTTTGTTTTATTAAAGATAGCCATTCTTACTGGAGTTAGGTGGTATCTCAATGTGGTTTTTATTTGCATTTCTCTGATGATGAGTGAGGCTGAGCACTTTTACATGTGTCTATTGGCTGCCTGTATATCTTCTTTTGAGAAGTGTCTATTCATGTCTTTTGCCTGCTTTGTAATGGGACTGTTTGTTTTTTTCCTTTCGGTGTGTTTGAGTTCCTTGTAGATCCTAGACATTAGGCCTTTGTCAGATATACAGTTGACAAATATTTTTTCCTATACTGTGAACTGTCTCCCTGCTCTCTTGGTGGTTTCTTTTGCTTTGCAGAAGCTCGTTAGTTTGATGAGGTCCCACTTGTCTATCTTATTTCTTAAGGTACATGCATTTAGGGTTCTGAATGAGAATTGGTTGCCAGTTCCAATTTCCATAAGGTTGTCTTCTGCATTTTCTAAGCTTCTCATGGTTTGAGGTTTTATGTTGAAGTCTTTGATCCATTTAGAGTTAATTTTTGTGTATGGTGATAGGTACGGGTCCTGTTTCAATCTTCTGCATGTGGTCAACCAGTTTTCCCAGCACTGTTTAATGAATAGGTTCTCCTTTCCCCAGTGGTTTTTGGTAGAGGCTTTGTCAAAGACGAGTTGGTTGAGAAATTGAAACTTTGCTTCTGGAATCTTTATCCTGTTCCATTGGTCTATGTGCCTGTTCCTGTACCAATACCAGGCTGTTTTGATTACTGTAGCCTTATAGTAAAGTTTGATGTCTGGAAATGTGATACCTCCTACTTTGTTTCTTTTGCTAAGGATTGCTTTGGCTATTCGTGGTCGTTTATGTTTCCATATGAATTTCTGTATTGCTTTTCCAGGTCTGAGAAGAATGATGTTGGTAACTTAATGGGTATAGTGTTGAATCTGTAGATTGTCTTTGGTAGGATGGACATTTTAACAATGTTGATTCTTCCTATCCATGAATATGGAATATTTTTCCATTTGCTTATGTCTTCTTGAGTTTCTTTGAGCAGTGTTTTGTAGTTCTCATTTAAAGGTCTTTCACTTCTCTGGTTAGGAAGATGCCAGGGTATTTCATTTTTTTGGCCATGGTTATTTTGAATGAAATTGTGGTTTTAATTTGGGACTCTGCCTGCTTGTTGTTGGTGTATAGGAGTGCAATTGTCTTTTGCACATTAATTTTGTACCCTGAGACTTTGCCAAAGTCCTTTATCAGTGCAGGCAGGTTTCTGACAGATTCTTTTGAATTTTCAAGGCATAGGATCCTATCATCAGTTAAGAGGGATAACTTGACTTCCTCTTTTTCTCTTTGGATACCCCTGATCTCCCTCTCTTGTCTAATTGCCCTAGTTAGGACTTCCAACACAATGTTTGACAAGAGAGATGAGAGTGGGCAGGCTTGTCTTGTTCCAGTTTTCAGGGAAAATCTAAGTCTTACTTTGTAGACCCATCAGTGTTCCCCAAAGTAAATGCCATGATTGGAACTTAGGAACAAGTAGTTTTTTCAATATCTGAAAGTAATGGAAAGAAGGGTAAGGAAGCAAGATAGAGAAAGAGAAATAAAGTATTAATTTACAAATAGTTCACACATTTAGGCTACTGAAATCCTCTGGGTAACAATGTTGAATGTGTTTCAGAGTTGTCTCACCAAGAGTAGAGAAACTGAGGTGTTCATCAACCAACTCTAATCCTTCATTTGTTAATGTTTGCTTCTGGATGCATTAATGCCCACAAATTTCCAGGATGCCCTTGATGCAGTCTGAGAAATCTCCCATGACTCTGAATAAAGACAGTCAGGAAAGCAGACACTTGAGGGAAGAAACACCTGAAAATTGTCCGCCTCAATAACAATTAAATTTAGTTGAAACAAAGAGATATGGCAAGGGGGCCTCAACAACTATCTGCAATAAGTAATTAATGAAATCATCCATGTTAAATCTTGTAGGAGTGTCTGGTGCACAGCAAACACTATTATCACCATTATCAACTTCATCAGCATGATTGTTACTATTTCCTGTACTTCTACATGTTATCTCCTCTATTTAGGCTACACATTCTCTAGGGTAGAATTCACTTTGTCTTCATTTCTGTATCTGTGAAAATACCTCACCAAATATTTGATATACTGCTTAGTAATTATTATTTGAAGGAATGAATGAGGCAAGGGCAACCGATTTCTAGGACAATGATAATTAGGCCTGAAGTTTACAAGTATGTCAAATATAGTTGTCAGACAAAATAAAACATCAACAGCAAAAGCTATGATGTTGAATCCAATTTTGCCTCAAATTCTGACCATATCACTTTCAGGCCAGGTGACTGTGGGCAGCTCCAAGTCTCCTCTTCGACATTATTCTTCAGTTCTTCCTGGAGACACAGGGAACATTTTGGTTCCATCATGAGTTTCTGCTTAGTTTACTTATATTTTGTGGGAACACTGCTTGTTTTTTTGGATGGCCACTTGAAAATATTAATTTGGAGGTTACTAATAGTTTTCAAAATGTAAAGACTAAGAGATTGAGAAAAAGGAAGCTAAAATTTTTTAAAACATATAATTAAGTAAGAAAAATGTTTGTACAAAAATATTTGGGTATAATTTATTTATGTTTGAATTATTAATTATCTGTGTCTCAAACTGCATTCAGTAAAGATTTAAAAATGTTGCTTACAATGAAATATCATGTGGAATAAAATTATTTAATTGCTTTATAGGAAAAATGTAGTCAAAAAAGAAGGGAATATGAATATATCCAAAATCTTGACCTAATATAATTACTATAGAAGGGTTTTTGCCCTGATTGTCTTGTAGTCAAGAAAACTACAGAATGACTTGAAGTAATAGAAAGGTATTATGAAAAGAACCAAACAATCAGAGAATCTCTGTTTGAGACCTAGGTTTCATGGGTAAGAAGTGAGCTATTGGGAAAATCAGTATATCTCATTCAGCTTAGTTTTCCATATGTTATGAGGTTATTGGAGTTAGTCTTTCCAATTTTTTTTTTTTTTTTGAGTTGGAGTCTCACTCTATTGTCCATGCTGGAGTGCAGTGACACATCATGGCTACTACAGCCTCAACCTAGACTCAAGTGATCCTTCTGCCTCAGTTTTCCAAGTAGCTGGGGTAATAGGTATGCATCACAATGCCCAGTTATTATTAAAAAATAATAATAAAAATAAAAAATTTAAAAAAAACTTATTTATTTATTATAGAGACAAAGTCTTGCCATGTTGCCCAGGATGGTCTGGAACTCCTGGGCCCAGATAACCCTTTCACCTCAGCCTCCCATAATGCTGGGGTTACAGGTGTGAGTCACTGTGCTGAACTTTAATATTTTCTTGGTAATATGTCACCTTTATTTCTTTAATGAAATATTACCAAGGCCCTAATTTATCAAAGATAAAAATAGAGCTGACAAGCTAAAGAGGACAATAGGGTCTATTTTATACATTGTGATAACCTCAGTGTCATATCCAAAGATTCTGAGTTAGAAAAGCATTGGTCAATACGACACCTAATTATTTAATTAATTATGATAAGCAATATACATTTACTTACATATACATTGATAAACATATCAACAAAATGTAATGTATTTATACATCTGATCAATAAATCAACAGACTGATGCACAGAGTCTAAAACAAATGTTGTAGGTCTTATTACAAGTGGTAGGAGAATAGTGGTGAAAGAGGACAGACATCCTCCCCGTACTATTATGACTAACCATAAAGATAAAACATTAGCCAAGTAATCCAAAATGCGGCAAGAGCTAGTTAAGATCATGGATGCTGTTTTATACCATATTCTATCCAATATAGGCTACAAAAGGAAGAGATGTACAATTTTAAGCAGAAGAATTTTAAGTTTGGCACTAGAAAACTTTCTCCATGAGAAAAGTATAGCATTTTGTCACTACAGAATACTTAGTACAATTCCAGGATGAAAATCAATTAGGGCTAATGTCTACCCTAAAATATCCAGGTATTCACTCCCAGGAGACAGTGATCAAATATAAAGACAAGTTTCTACCATAATAATCTTTCCAAACCCAGTCACTGTCTTTAATGGTTTCGCTCTAATAAATAACACCATGCCTGGCACATGGCACTTAGTATGTTATTTCTCTTTGTTTCTGTTTTTTCCCCCTGTAAATGAACAAAAGAAATTCTTTTAAGAATTTTCAGCTTGTGAAAAATAATATTGCTGTAATCAAAACCATATGAGACGAGGAAAAGGAAATAAAGATAATATACTTACACAAATGAGCATATAAAGAGGTCTGAATCTTCAAATCTTTGATATAAGAAAGATAAGAAATTATAAATATGAGCTTGTGATATGATAGCATTGTCAAAGATTTGAATGTTCAGAAAGGAATACTTATATAGTCATGCACTACAAAGCAGTGTTTTGGTCAACAATGGACCACATATATGACAGTGGTTCCATAAGATTAAAACAAGATTGAAAAATTCCTATCACCTTTCATTACATTGTCATAGCACAATGAATTAGTCATAGTCATGTGTTTATGATGATGATGGATCAAGCAAACCTACTGTGCTGCCAGTCATATAAACGTATAGCACATACAATTATGCACATTACATAATACTTGATAAGGAAAATTAATGACTATGATACCAGCTTCTGTATTAACTATACTATACATTTTTGTATGATTTTAGATTGTACTCTTTCTACTTATAAAAAAAATTAACAGCAAAACAGTCTGAGGCAGGTACTTCAGAAAGTATTCAAGAAGAAGGCATTGTTATCAGAGGAGATAACAGATCCATGTGTGTTACTGCCCCTGAGGTCCTTCACTGGGTCAAGATGTGAAGGTGGAAGACAGAAAAACTGATGATCTGGAGCCTGTGTGGGCATAGATTGATGTGTGCC
Organism: Carlito syrichta; assembly: GCF_000164805.1. Taxonomy (NCBI): domain Eukaryota; kingdom Metazoa; phylum Chordata; class Mammalia; order Primates; family Tarsiidae; genus Carlito; species Carlito syrichta. Next base: position 376,685 of record NW_007252782.1, on the reverse strand, counting down.
TACATATCTTAGTTTTTAACAAAAAAAAGATTAAAAAGTAAAATCAAATAATTAAAACATTTTTTAAAAATTAGAAAACACCTTATAGAAGAAGGATATAACGAATAAAAAAAACTGTGCAGTTTTGCAGTGTGTTTGTTTTAAGCTGTGTTATCAAAGAAGACTCAAAAAGTAAAAAATAACTTTAGAGAGAATTACAGTAAGCTAAGATTATTGTTGAAGAAATATTCATTTGTAAGTAAATTTAGTGTACTGTAAGTGTGTAGTGTACAATACTTGTACAGTCTACAGCAGTGTACGCTAATGTCCTTGGCCTTCATATTTACCACTTACTCACTGACTCACTCAGAGCAACTTCCCAACCTGTAAGCTCCATTTATGATAAGTGCCCTGTAAAACTATACCACTTTTTAACTTTGTTTTTGTCTTGGTTGAGTGGTACACTTTAAAAAAAAATTTTTTTAAGATGTGGGGTACAATTCAGGATTAGGTGTACAAATGGTCATTGCACATGTAAATTTGGGGTCTGACTTTGGTTCACACCTCACCTGGATTAAGATCAGGTACTCTTATTGATGAAGTGTGTCCCCTCCACTTGCAGTGTCCTGCTACTGCCAGTCCCTTTCTTATAGTATTATGAGAATTGTTCAGTGTCCACTTATGAGTGAGAACAAGTAATAATACTCAGTTCTTTGTTGCTGTCATAGTTCACTCAGTATTATAGACTCTAAGTTCATCCAAGTTGCTGTGAAGTTCAAAAATTTGTCCTTCTTTATGGCTGCATAATATTCCATCATGTATATGGACCATGTTTTTTAAATCCCATCCTCTTTTAATGGGCAACACGGTTGGATCCATATTTTTGCTAAAACGAATAGTACTGCAATAAGCATGCATTGCAGGTATCTTTTTTGTAAGATGATTAAGTTCCTCTATGTATATTTCCAGAAGGGGGAATGCTGGGTTGTATGGAAGTTCAATTTTTAGATCTTTTAGGAATTGCCACACTGTTTTTCACAGAGGTTGTACTATTTTACACTCCCACCAACAGTGTAGAAGCGTTCCCTTTCCCCTGCATCCTCTCCAGCATCTATTGTTTTTGAGTTATTGGTGATGGCCATCCTGACTTGAATTACATGATATCTCAGTGTAGGTTTTTTTTTTTTTTTTTTTTTTGAGTTGGAGTCTCACTCTGTCACCCAGACTGGAGTGCAGTGGCTGCTCCCGGCACCACAGCCTCGACTTGCAGGGCTCCGGCAATCCTTCCTCCTCAGTCTTCCAAGTAGCTGGAACTACAGGCACGTGCTACCACACCCGGCTGATTTTTTGATTTATTGTAAAGATGAGGTCTCACCAAGTTGCCCAGATGGATCTTGAACCCGTGGGCTCAGGCAATTCACTCACTTCAGCCTCCCAAGGTGCGAGATTATAGGCTGAGCCACCGAGCCCAGCTCTCAGTGTAGTTTTAATTTGCATTTCTTTGATGATTAGTGAGGCTGTGCATTTTTTCATGTATCTGTTGGCTGCACATGTGTCTTCTTTTGAGAAGTGTGTATTCATATATTTTCCTCACTTTTAAATAGGGATTTTTTTTTCTTTTTTGGCATGTTTGAGTTCCTTATAGATCCTAGATGTTAGGTCTTTGTCAGATACACAGCTGGAAAATATTTTTCCCAGTCTGTGGGCTGTCTTCTAGCTCTATTGTTGGTTTCTTTGGCTTTTAAAAGCTTTTTAGATTGATTAGGTTCCACTTGTCTATCTTATCTCTTATGGCATGGGCATATGCGGTTTTGATCAGGAATTGATTGCCAGTTCCAATTTCCATAAGACTGTCTACTGCATTTTCTAAGGTTCTTAGAGTTTGAGGTTTTGTATTTAGGTTTTTGATCCATTTAGAGTTGATTTTTGTATATGGTGAGAGGTAGGGGTCTTGTTTTAATCTTCTGCATGTGGTCAGCTAGTTTTCCCAGCACCACTTACTGAATAAATCCTCCTCTTCCCAGTGGTTGTTAGTAGAGGCTTTGTTAAAGATTAGTTTGTTGAAAAATTGAGGTTTTGCTTCTAGAAACTCTATCTTGTTCCATTGCTCTATATACTTCTTGTACCAATACCAGGCTGTTTTGATTATTGTAGCTTTATAATAAAGTTTAAAGTCTAGAAGTGTGATACCTCCCAGTTTGATTCTTTTGCTGAGGATTGTTGTGGATATTTGTGGTCATTTATGTTTCCATATAAACTTTGGTATTGTCATTTCCAGGTCTGAGAAGAATGGTGTTGGTAATTTAATGGGTATTGCATTAAATCTGTACATTGCCTTGGGTAGGATGGACATCTTAACAATATTGACTTTTTGAATCCATGAGCATAGAATATTTTTCCATTTTTGTGTCATCTTTGGTTTCTTTGAACAATGTTTTATAGTTTTCATTGTAAAGGTCTTTCACTTCTCTGGTAAGGAATACACCAAGGTATTTCCTTTTTTGTTGTTGCTATCATGAATGGGATTGTGATTTTTATTGGGTTCTCTGCCTATTTGTTTGTGGTGTATAAGAATGTGGCTGTCTTTTGTATGTTGAGTTTGTACTCTGATACTTTGCCAAAGTCCTTTATCAGTGCAAGAAGGTTTTTGACAGATTCTCTTGGGTTTTCCAGATATAGAATCATATTGTCAGCAAAGAAGGATAATTTGACTTCCTCTTTTCCTATTTGGATACCCCTGATTACCTTCTCTTGTCTGATTGCTCTAGCTAGAACTTCTAACACTATGTTTTACAGAAGAGGTGAAAGTGAGCAGCCTTGTAATAGTTTTCAGGGGATATGCTTTCAATTTCTGTCCATTTAGCAACATGTTGACTGTGGGTCATAGATGGCTCTTCCTATTTTGAGATATGTTCCCTCTATGCCTAGGTGTTCAAAGTTTTTTTGTTTGTTTTTTTTTTAATCAACAAAGAGTGCCAGATTTTATCAAAAGTTTTTCTGTGTCTACTAATATAATCATGTGATTCTGATTTTTACATGTTTTGATGTATTTAGTTATATTTATGATCTTGTGGTTGTTGAACCAGACCTGCATTCCAGTGCATGATTTTTGAGATGTGCTGTTGGATCTGATTTGCTAGAATCTTGTTGAGTATTTTTGCATCTTTGTTCATCAAGGATATTGGCCTGTAGTTCTCTTTCTTTGTTGGATCTTTACCTGGTTTGGGTATCAGTGTGAAGTTAGCTTCATAAAATGATATGAGGAGAGTTCTATCTTTCTCTATTGCCTGGAATAATTTCAATAAGATTGGTATTAGCTCCTCCTTTTATATTTTGTAGAACTCCACTGGAAAGTCATCTGGTCCAGGACTTTTTTTTTTTGCAGGTACTTTTCTTATGACTGAAACTATTTCCTGGGCTGTTATTGGTCTATTTAATGTCTCAGTTTCTTCTTGATTCAACCTTGGGAGGTTGTGTGATTTCAGAAAGTCCTCTACTTCATTTAGGTTTTTGAGTTTGTTTTCATACAGGTGTGCATAGTAATCTCTGGTAATTTTTTGAATTTCTTCGGGGTCAGTTGTGATTTTATCTTTTGCACCTCTAATTGTGTTTATTTGGGCTTTTTCTTGGTCACTTTGGCTTGTTTATCCTTTCAAAGAACCAGCATTTTTCTTTAATGATTTTTTAATGACATTTTTGTCTTCTATGTACTACATTTGGGCTTTTACTTTGGTAATCTGTATTCTTCTGCTGAGGTTAGAGTATTTTTGGTCTTGTCTTTCCAGCTCCCTTAGCTGATCTGTTAGGTTGTTTACTTGTGAGCTTTCAATTTCTTCATGTGTGCTCTTATATAAATGAATTCCCCTCTCAATACTGCTTTCATCTCGTATCTCGTAAGACGTGTCTTTATTTTCCTTTTTTCCAGAAATCTTTTATTTTTAGCTTTTATTTCTGTGTTGACCCAGGAGTTGTTCAGTATCATGCTGTTTAGTGTCTATGTCTTTGTGGGTTTGGGGGGAGCTTTATTGGTGTTGATATTTATTTTATCTATTTATTTATTTTTTGAGTTGGAGTCTCACTCTGTCACCCAGACTGGAGTGCAGTGGCCAGTCCTGGACACTGCAGCCTCGACCTGCTGGGTTCTGGTGATCCTTCCACCTCAGCCTCCCGAGTAGCCGGAATTACAGGCATGCACTACCATGCCCAGCTGATTTTTTTATGTATTGTAGGGGTGAAGTCTCGCCAAGCTGCCCAGCTGGGTCTTGAACCCGTGGGCTCAGGCAATCCACTCACCTAAGCCTCCCAAAGCCACCGAGCTCAGCTGATATTTATTTTTAATTCATTGTAGTCTGAAAAGATGCATGGCAGTATTTCAATCTTATGGAATTTGCTTATACTTGATTTATGGCTGAGGATGTAGTCAATCTTGGATTATGTTCCATGTGGTGAAGAGTAGAATGGATATTCTGTAGTTATTAGGTGAAGTGTTCTGTAGGTATCTATTAAGGTCATTTTGTCAAGTGTCAAGTTGTGGTTCCAGATCTCCTTGTTGATTTTTTGCCTCAATGATCTATCTAGGGTTGTTAGTAGGGTATTTAAGCCACCAGTTATGATAGAATTAGAGTCAATATCTTTTTTTAGTTTACTTAGTAGTTGCCTTATAAATTCAAGTGCCCCTGTGTTGGGTTCATATATATATATTTATGTTTAGGATGAATATTTCTTATTTATGTATTGAACCTTTTATCATTATGTAGTGACTTTCCTATCTTTTTAAATTATTGGTAGCTTAAAGGATATTTTGTCTGATATGAACATTGTAACTCCTGCTTTATTTTCTGTTCCATACACTTGAGAAATTTTTTTCCATCCTCTTACTTTGAGTCTGTGAGTGTCCAATTAGTGAGATGAGGCTCCTGAAGATAGTATATTGTTGTGCCATTTTTTAAAATTCAGTTTGCCATTCTACATCTTTTCAGTGGTGCATTTAGTCCATTCACATTCAATCTAATTATTGCATTGTGAAACTTTATCCCTGTCATGAGTTTCTTGTAGAGTGTGTCATTGCTGTTGCTGTTATTGTTTGTTTGGTTATTTGTTTGTTGGTTTTCTTTTGATTTTTCAGTTGATATATGTGTGTGTTTTCAATATTTTGCCTGCATTCTTGGGAAGAGTGTGGTCTTTCTTTTTTTCTTTCTTCTGTGTTTAATATTTTCTTAAATATTTTTGTGAGCTGGTCTGAAGGCAGTGTAAACTCTTAGGGTTTGATTGTCTGGGAAGGATTTTAATTATTCATTGTTGATGAAGCTTAGCTTAACTGGCTAGGAAATTCTTGGTTGGAATTGCTTATCTATGAGAACTTTGAATATTAGACTCCAGTCTCCTCTACCCTATAATGTTTCTGCAGATAAGTCTCCTGCTATTCTTTTTTTTTTTTTTTTTTTTGAGTTGGAGTCTCACTCTGTCACCCAGACTGGAGTGCAGTGACCACTCCCGGCCACTGCAGCCTCGACCTGCTGGGCTCCAGTGATCCTTCTGCCCCAGCCTTCCAAGTAGCTGGAACTACAGGTACACACTACCACACCTGGCTAATTTATTGATTTATTGTAGAGATGGTCTTGCCAAGTTGCCCAGTCGGGTCTCAAATCCATGGGCTCAGACAATTTACTCACCTCAGCCTCCCAAAGCCCGGCATTACAGGCTGAGCCACCAAGCCCGGCTTCTCCTGCTATTCTAATTGGTCTTCCCCAGTAGGTAGTTTGACCTTCCGCTCTTGCTGCCTTTAATATTTTTTCTTTATATCTACTTTGTGTAAGCAGATTGCTATGTGTTTAGGAGATAGTCTTCTCATTTGACATCTTCAGGGGTTCTCTGACTCTTTTGTGTTTGAATCGTCATGGCTGATGCATTGAGGGATGATTTCATGGAATGTTTGTTCCAGAGTTTTCTCTTTCTCTCTATCTGCCCCAGGAATTCCAATTAATTGTAGATTTGGCCTCTTGACATAATCCCTCATCTTTTGGAGGCTTTGTTTGGTCTTTTAAAGCTTCTTTTCTGTGTTTTTAGCAGTTTGGGTTAGTTCTGTATTTTGGTCCTCAAGCTCTGGGATTCTTTCTTCTTCTTGGTTAATTCTGCTTTTCATGCATGTCAGCTTATTAATTACTTTATTACTTATTGCTGCTATCTCAGTTATCAACTCCTTCATTCTTTCCTCTTGTCTCCTCCTCATTTTTATCCATTCTCTCCATTAATATCTTGATATCTGGGTTTGTGACTTGAGACTAGTCATTCTGGGGGCTTTTCATTGCTTGAATTCTGAAATCTACATTCTCAGGTGCTATCCTCCCAGGAGTCTGGATGGACCTATTGTTCCCTTTGGCTCTTCATTTGTGATGTTTTCCTCCCCTTTTTCCCTCTTCTTTAATTTTATTGCTTAGTGATGGGGAATAGCTTTCACTTCTGTTTGCTTAATCCCCTATTCTTCCTTATGTAAATCCTCTGAATTTGTTCAATTTTGAAGCTAGACTGGGGAAAGGAGCTATGCTTTTTGCAGTTTTGAGATTTGATTAAGTTGTGATGAGGGGAACTCTGGTTCAGAAGCTATCAGCACATCCCAGTATCTGTTGACAGGTGTGTGAGTCCTCTGGAACATGTTTCCCACCACCTTACAATCTGTCCATGCTGTGGGGGCATATGTATGTCCCCTAAAAGCAAAATGGCATAAGAAAAAGGAAAAGAATACAAAAAGGAAGAAGAGAGATGAAAGGAAGAAGAGAAACAGGCACCCAAACTATTGAAAAAACAAAGAAACAAACAAAAACAGAAACATACAAACTAACAAGCATACAAACAAAAAAATCCTGATGATGCACTTGCCCGAAAAAGTACCCATATGCAAACAGAAAAACTAAAACAACAACAACAACAAAAAACAACAAAACATATATAGAAACATAAAAAAAAATCTCTGTGGCTTTTTCTGGAACTTCAGGTTTGTTTCCCAAGCACCACTGCTACTTTTGGCAGCTGCTGAGGTAGGGAGCAAATACTTACCATTGTGTTACAATTGCCTACAGCATTCAGTACAGGAATGTGCTATATAGGTTTGTAACCTAGGAGCAGTAGGCTACATCACATATCCTAGGTATGAAGTAGGCTATAGTATCTAGGTTTGTATAAGTATACTCCATGATATTCACACAACATAACTGCTGGATAATGCATGTGTCAGAAAGTATCCCCAGTGCTAAGTGACACATAACTGTTTGTGTTTAGCAATGTATATTTAGTATCCCGTTTGTATAGGAATTCAAGTGTATCTATACTCATTATGACATGTATACCTAAAACTATCTTTTAATATACAGACACAAAATAATTAAAAAGGAGGAAGAAAAAGTGTGTGCACTCATATACAGCTAGATACCCAAATACACAAAGAAAAGTCAGTTATGTGTACATTCATGATGGAAATACTTAAGGAATTGTATCTCACTAATTTGCCCATTATTCCACAACATTCATTTAGCACCTACTGCATGTTACACACTGGAAAGCAGTGGAGGTTAAAATAACAAGTAGCACCATCAACCCATTCTCAGTTGCTGCTCTGCTGCTAGATGGAACCTTTATCAAATGTCAGCAAGGGAACCTGGCATTTATCAGGGTGGGTACTGCGGTCTGTTCTGCTGACAGGGTAGATTCAATACATGTCATTCCCACTGTGCTAAAATGCTTTAATGGCTTGCTCTTTCCTCTTCCCATCACTCAGGCAACTTTGTCTTTCTTTCCTCTTCAGTCTCTTCCTCCCATCCCCCAATTGTTCTTCTTTCACATTTTAGGCTCTCTTTTGCACAAGCTGCCTGAGTATGTGACTTTGAAGAAGTCACTAATGCTCTCTGTTTTTGCATACCTATCCATAAAATTACTTCTGATGTCTTTCCTAGCACTGTAATGCTAACATTGTGGAAATTTTGCTACTCTTCTTAGCCTGTATAGCTTGAATTCTTCCTGAAAAGCAGTGCTTGAGACATTGGCTTCTGTGAAGGTAGTTTATTTTGGCTCATTTGATCCTACATTAGATGAGTAGATGGCTTGGAAAATGAAACAGGAAAGAAGGGAAAGCACAGGCTTGGAGAATTGGGGAAATGTAAAAGGATAAAGAAGAAAAGCAGCCAATTCGAGAACTGAGCCTATTAGGACTATGGGAAACTACAGTTTATTCCTGTTGGTGATGTTTTCAGGAATTGTATGGAATGTGCCTTTATAATGTCTGAGACTTGGAGGGACTATTTACTTGTTTCTGCCCCACTGGTAAAAGTTGTTCCAGCAAATGTTAACATCCTCTCACTTCTCAGTTTATGCAGACACCAGAATGGCTGATCAGGCTCCTGCAGAAGATCTCTGTGATTGTGGCAGACAAGCCCTGGGAGAAAAAGTAGGAGCTATGCAGTGCAGCTGAGACCAGAGCTGTTAGCCTACACCTGAGTACAGCTGGTTGCTATCGCAAAGACCAGAGGAAAAAAAATACTAGGGTGAGAGAATATGAAAGGAAAAATAGATGTCCAACACAGAAGCCATTTCATTCTTCAGTGTTGTCCAAATGCTGATATTAAGAACTTTTAATTTATCAAATTAGCTTTACCAGAGCAATAAATATATAGGAAGTATATTTAAAAATTGACTATCCAAATTTCTACAAACACACAGGATTGTTGTGGGAGTGGACTCCATTGCCCATCTCCTTCCCAGTTCCCAACTAGATTCATCATAATATTAATACTTATTATTAAAGAACATCTATGCTGCAACTGGTATTGCATTAGTGCTTTAAATAAAATGTCTTTTCTAATTCTCAGATCAACAGGATCTTTTTGGATAAGTACATATACTCCCATTTTACAAATGAGGTAATTGGGGCTCAGGAAAGGTAAGTACCTAAACTGGCATTCATATCTATCTATCTATTTATCTCTTAAGCAAGGCTATTCCTAGTAGCTAAAACTATCTCAGTGGGCACTCAGGTTTAGGATTGGGTGTATGCCTTAGTTACAGGTTGACATCCCTTGATGACTGATCTGGTAAACAACCTTGAATTCCAGCTTACCCTATTTAGAGCCTTGATAATCCTACCCACTAATCAGATATATTTAATAGTAAATATTAGCCCAGCTTAGAACTTGAAGCCTTATTATTTTTGAATTCTACTTTTTCTAATTGGAGTTCAACTTTCAACCAAATCAGTACCTCAAACTAACCCTTATATATTCTGGAGTTTTTTTTTCCTGCATCTTTCTTTCTGTTTCTTCATTTTTCTCTTTACATTCTCTTTCCATTATTAATTAGCCATTGGAAGATTAGGTAAGTTACAGGAGAAAATAACAGAAATGATTAAGCTAGAATATGTATTGATATGATCTAGAATAAACTCAAGAATTGGGAAGTCTAATACCTGAAAGAAAAATAGCCTTAGCTCATTCAAACATCTGTAACAAAATGCCTTAGACTGGGTAATTGACAGACAGTAGATATTTATTGCTCACAGTTCTGGAGACTAGGCAGTCAAAGACCAAGGTGCCAGCAGATTTGGTGAGGATCTGTTCTCCATAGATGGTAAATTCCATGTGTTCTCACATGGCAGAATAATAAAAGAGTTCCCTTAAACCTCTTTTATTTATTTATTTATTTATTTATTTATTTATTTATTTTTTCCTGAGTTGGAGTCTCACTCTGTCACCCAGACTGGAGTACAGTGGCCGCTCCTGGCCACCGCAGCCTCGACCCACTGGGCTCCGGCGATCCTTCCGCCTCAGCCTTCCGAGTAGCCGGAATTACAGGCATGCGCTACCACGCCCGGCTGAATTTTTGATTTATTGTAGAGATGAGGTCTCGCTGCCCGGGCGAGTCTCGAACCCGCAGGCTCAGGCAATCCACTCACCTCAACCTCCCAAAGGCGTGGGATTACAGGCTGAGCCACCAAGCCCTGCTTAAACCTCTTTTAAAAGGACAGTAATACCACTCATGAAAGCAGAACCCTCATGACCCAATCACATTCTAAATGTTTCACCTCTTAGTACCATCACCATGGGGATTAGATTTCAAAATGAAATGGAGGGGTACAAATATTCAGACTGTAGCACAGTCTTTCTGTGTACCCATTCCCTCCCACTTTTTCCTTGCGAGTTTCTTGACAGTAGTTTATTCAGTACATTGGACAATCATAGATTATCTTTTCCAATCATTCCCTGAAAGGATATGCTTGTATAATATAATGTTGTCCTCTCTCCCTGTTCATTGTTGACTGTACCAAGTATCAGATCCTGTTCTAGCTAAGCAGTCTTTGGGAAAGAAACAATGAAGGAAAGGGAAGCTAAAAAAGGAAAGTGTGGGGTATATTTTTTTTTATGTGTGAATGTAGGTGGAGGAAGCAAGCATCCTCTACTCATTAAATAGATAGAGAAACAAAGAATGCTGGTCAGACAAGAATGAGGAAGGAAACATTTTAATTAGGAATAAAGGTAATGATGGTTGGATAAAGATTCAATCAGACTCCTAGATCCCCATGCCCAGTTATCTCCCTGCACCATTGACCACCCACATCCTTATCCTTTTACCTATTAAAGTTGCTGAAGCAATTTTCTGAATCCTCTCTCTCTTTTTTGAAAATTAGAATTATCATAACCGATACACCTGGGCTATGTTTAAAAATATATTTTATTTAAATTGTGGTGTACAATTCAGGGTTAGGTATACAAATATTCATTGTGCAGGTACCCTTGTTGATGAGGTGTGCCCCCCTTCCCAAGGCAGATCACGACTACTATCAGTCCCTCTTCCCTGCCCCCCTCTCCCCCGCAGTTTCCTGCTACTGTCAACCCTCTTGTTATAGTATTACAATAGTTGTTCAAGGTCCACTCAGATCTTTGTTTCGTGAAAGATCACTCAGTATTATAAACTCTAATTCCACCCAGGTTGCTGCGAAGTTCATGATTTTGTTCTTCTTTATGGCTGCATAATATTCCATTGTGTATCTGTACTACATTTTAAAAATCCAGTCTATGTTTTTGAGGACATAAAATTTTCTGTCTTTTGTGTTTTTTCACTTCCAAGTAGATCCAATTATTATTAAGTGCTTCCTTATGTTGAGCAGAAAGCAGTTTTCCTGTAACTTTCACTTGTTAGCTCTATTACTGCCCTTTGGGACCAAACACAACCAGTAAAACCCCTTCTTTTTACATTTGGGACCAAACACAACCAGTAAAACCCCCTCTTTTTACATCTGCTCATCCAAAATTTGAAAGACAGTATCCCTACTCATTTCCCTATTCCATGAAGAAGTTTTGTTTTCTAGGCTACATGTCCTTAGATTCCCTTATTTTTCATACGCCTTGGTTTGGAATCCCAGAGGGTATGTTGGTCTCTTCTCTCTAGTTATACTATACATTGTTAATCTTTCTCTCCATGTTCAAATCTGGCTGGTACAATTGATAATTATGTGGGTCTGTTATACCCTTGTAGTATCTTACATTATTAAAGTCAAAATTTCTAGGAACCCAAATGTGTGTGTGGATGTAAGTGTGTAATGCATGCATGTTGAAAATGACAGATTATAAGAACCCATAAAATTCAGATCAAGGATTTGAAGAAAAGAATCACTTTCTTGTGGTTCCAAAGTCAAGCAAGTACTGTACTACATGGTGGTATTATGTTTGACATCAGACATGGCCCAACAGGGGAGAAGAATATGCTTCAATAGTTAGATGATTATGTTAATACAAACTGGGATTCATTATTATGTTTGTCTCTTTCAAGACTGTATTTGATGTGATTGCTGCTGCTGTTTCAGTACTAGGTAATGGAGGCTGAAATGTATTCCCCAAAAGTTCCTCTGGGAACAGCCACCTGGGATTGACAGAGAGAGTCACTGGGTGTCACTGTTGAGTCATACAAATGCACTAGCTGCTTGCTTATTGAAGTCTGGCTCCTTAAAGATGCTGGGAGCAGGAGGTTTGGGGTGATTGCCTGTCTCCTTCTGGTCTGTGTCTCTTCATTAGGGTCAAGATAGTTTATCCCTTTCCCTCATTTTCCCTAAGAATTACTGGGTCAGATGTGTCCACATCAGTGTAGGCCTTAGCTGCCTCAGCTACTGCTTAATGAGCTGATCTGTCCTTGATCTGCCTGATGGTGCTATGATAGGGGTCCACTTAAATGCATGAATATAGTTAGTGATCACATCCCCACCAGTACTCAAAGGAGATCTCCCCCTCACACCCAGCACTTACTGAGCCATAGAGCTCTCTTCACAGCAGATAATGCTTTTTTTTTTTTTCTATGCTTAGAGTTTTTTCTGGATTCAGATAGTGATTTCAGTCAAAGGTCAGTGGCATATTTCAGTTTTTTAATGAAAGCCTTGATTTAGTTAGAAATAAAGACAGGTGGAATTGTAGGCAGCTAGTACTTTGAAAGACAAAAGAGCAATTAACCAAAAGAGATAAGAGCCAAGAATGAGAAGGCTGGGTGTTTTAGTGACCTTCTGTCCAAAAACTGACCCTGTTACTAACTTGGCCTGATCCACACATAGGCCGTGCACTTTTGTTACCTCTATGAATAAATATCATTTGTGAAATAATTACTCAGGTTCTTTGGCAGGTGTTCTCAATCCTTTTAGGAGCACTTCATACAAGTGAGAATGCTACAGTATCATATCCCAAGGATCTTTTTTTCTGATGTTTGAGGAAAGCCCTAACATCAGTATATTTATAAACTTTTCATGTCACTAAGGAATAGCCTAAGAACTCCTTCCCAGACTAGCTGATTAATTGTATGCTTCCTGAAGATTGTGCAACATGTTTTACTTATTTTATTTTTTGCTTTCCCTGGAATTCAGTCCTGAGTTACATCTGAAGACATTCTTCCAAAACAGAAATATGACCACTCTGCTCCTCTCCTCTTAAAATCTTCAGTGGCAAATCACCACATACAAATTAAAAAAAAAACTCATTGCTCTGTTACTTAGGTCTTTCCTCAATGACTCCTGCTTATTCCAGGACAGTGCAGTTTTCCATCCACACACTAATTATACTGCCATACTTTATGCCAATGATCCCTCACTTGACTGCACATTGAAATTACCTGGAGAGCTTTAAAAACACTGATGTTTGGGTCCTACCCCTAGAGCTTCTATTTTTATTGATTTGGGAAGGAACTGAGGCATTGAGAGTTTTCAGAGCTCCCCAGGTGATTCTGGTGGAACACAAAAACTTGAAAATCACTATTTTGTAATTTTCACCTTCCTGGAACACACATTTTCTTTTCCTCCTTTGATTGAGCCATAGATGCAAATTTTTCTTAACTCGACACGCTCACCATCTCCTTGAAGGAGCAGCTCTAAACATACTCTCCTAGTCAAGTTAAAGATTTTTCTCTAAGATTTCAGTGTTTTTTTTGCATACTATAGGCTATTGGATTGTAAATATCTTTATGTCTCTTTTTTCTGGTCTCCAGAGTATAAGCTCATACTAGGGAAGTGAATCAATGGAACAAACTTGTTATTGTATGCCCAGTATACAGCACAGATCCAAGTACCTAGTAGGTGCTCAGGAAGTGTTTTGTAAGACAGAATTATTGATGATGGGGAATGTGAATGAGTTAGCAAATGGATAATCAATAACAATAATAATAATTTATTAAATTTCTACCATGGATATAGTCATATAGGCAGTGTCATATAGTCATTACCTCATTTTACACTTACAAAAGCTCCATTAAAAGGAGTGATCTCCATTTTACAGGTGAGGGAACTCAGGTTTACAGGTGTTAAGTAGATTCCACAGCCCAGATTTGAAGCCTGGTCTGTATGACTTCACTTTTAGTCACTCTACTGATTTCTTCCAAAAACAGAAAGGGAAAAATGCTTAACCTGATGAAAATATAGTCAGTATAGTTTTTATTAGGCTATTTATTTATTTGCCAGGCACTATATTAGCTCTTTAAATATATCACACAACAATTCCATAAATAATAGCATTAATTCCATTTAATTAATAAGAAAATCAAGTCTCAGAAGGAGGCAAAGTAATTCAGACAGGGCCATTTGGTGAGGAAGTAACAAATGCTAGATAAAATCCTATGGCTCTGTGGTTGTCTAACTTCGATGTCTAGAGTTATTCACTATGTTACAATTGCTTCTTAATGGATGAACAAAAAGAGAGAAAGGGGAGAGGGAGAGACAATTGACTCCAAACAAATATTAGATACGGGAATGAATTTTTGGACTTACTTTTGTGAAGACAAAAAACCTCCAAGACAGTTTCTTTGTCTCTGTTTTTATAAACACATTTCTTCAAAGGGTCACTGGGACAAAAGGGCAAAACAACTGTTCTTTTGAAAAGATTAATCACATTCTGAGCCTGCCAAACATACCTGAAGTGTAACCAAATCTTTGTATTGAATATCTGTATAATTTCTTCCTTTAGACAATTTTAAAGATGAGGAGCTTTGGTTCTCTTTTTTTTTTTTTTTTTTGAGTTGGAGTCTCATTCAGTTGCCCAGGCTGGAATGCAGTGGCACACTCATGGCTACAGCAACCTCGACCTGCTGGGCTAAGGTGATCCATCCGCCTCAGTCTTCCAAGTAGCTGGAACTACAGGTGCATGCCACCATGGCCAGACAATTTTTTTATTTATTGTAGAGACGAGGTCTCACCAAGTTGTCCAGGCTGGGCTGAGCCTCTGGATTAAGGTAATCCTCTTGCCTCAGTCTCCCAAAGTGCTGGGATGATGGACACCCGAGGCTCATAGGGAAAGAGCTTGGCAAAGGTAATCTGGCAGAATAGTGACCAAAAACCAGTTCTCCTTATCCTCTACCCAGTGTTCCTTATCCACAGGTTCTCAGTGATTAAACATGGTTAAACACACTAAATATTTTAAAAACTACTTGGAATTTCTACTTGTAAAGTACTCGGTACCAAACAGAACTTATTTTTATTGCCTATTGCTATGACATAGCACGACCATTTGCTCTGTGGAGTCTTGATAATAGTGATGAGTAGGAACAAACAGAAATAAGGTACGGGTTCCTTTTCTTCACCAATGTGAATGGATGACTTAAAAGGGGAAGTGGATACTGACTGAGAAGAGATGTGAACCAGTGTTACCTGGCTGAGGGCAGACAATATCCTTTGAGAAAGAGTGGAGGGGGCATCTGGAAATTCAGTGGTTGAGCCCTGAATAAAGACAAGACAAGCCTCTTAGGACCTGGTTCAAGTTGTGAGAAGAACATCAGATCGGGTTGTGATTTACTTCCTAGTGCTTTCAGAAGCTGATAAAAGCTCTCGAGCTTTTGTTGACTGATGGAAGAGTTGGGCCTTGTAATATCTGCCAATCTGCAAACATGTTAGTTACTTGATACATTTTCTTTTGGTGGTTCCTTCCATTTGTCTTCTTTCTTCTCTATCAGCATTTTGTTTTAATCCTCAAGTCCTAACAATATTGTTATTTTATAATCTTTCACCAATTTTCCAGTAAGATGTATCTTTCCTCTCTTCATCCCAGTGTGCACATATGTGTTCACTATGGCTCTTATATCAGTATGCTTTTACTTGTGATTAACTGTAAGTTCATCCACTAAATGGTAAAGTTCTGTGCAAGATCTATGTTTTTACCATTCTTATTTCTTCCAGTAAAATCACACCATTTATTTTGTGTAGAGAAGGTTTCTATTCAACATTGGATAAATCACATAAAATTCCCAGACACAAAGTCTTAAAAATTTGAGTATCCCTTTGCGGTTTATTTGAGAAAATGACTGGAGAAATTTTTGGAATTTTACTATATTATCACAAAGGTTATTGAGACAGAAGTCTTGGCTATGAAACTCAACTCAGGGATGTGTGACACTGGGCAATTGATTCATTTTACTGGGATTTGATTTTCTCATCTGTAAATTGGGGGTAATGGTACCTGTCTTTCCTACTTTCCAGTATTATTTATTAATGTTGTAATTGCAGTATGTACGGCATAATGACATTTCAGTCACTGATGGAGTATATATGCAAGAGTAGTTACATAAGATTATAACACTGTATTTTTACTGTACTTTTCTGTTTAGTTATATTAGATATAATATACAAATACTTAACATTGTAGTACAATTATCTACATTCTTCAGTAAAGAAACATGCTATACAGATTCGCAGTCTAGGAGCACCAGGATATACCATATAGCCTAGGTGTGTAGTAGGTTACATCATCTAGGTTTGTGTAAGTAAATTTTATGATGTTCACACAATGATGAAATCAACTATTATACATTTCTGAGAACCTGTCTCTATCAGTAAGTAATGCATGACTGTATTACTACATCATAACTATCTAAAGGCTCATGTGGTATAAGTAACTACAATTCTTAACATGGTAGGGTTTTTTGTTTGTTTGTTTTTGAGTTGGAGTCTCACTCTTGTTGCCTGGGCTGGAGTTCAGTGGCATGCTCACAGTCACCGTAGCCTCGACCCGCTGGGCTCAGCAATCCTTCTGCCTCAGCCTTCCACGTAACTGGAACTACAAAAACACGGCACCATACCCAGCTAATTTTTGTGATTTTATTGTAGAGACGAGATCTCACCAAGTTGCCCAAGCTGGTGTCTAACCCCTGAGCTCAGTCAATCCTCTTGTCTTGGCCTCCCAAAGTGCTGGGATTGCAGGCTGAGACACCACACCTGTTTTTTGTTTGTTTGTTTGTTTTGTTTTGTTTTGTTTTGTTTTGTTTTAGTGAAACAGTAAATGAGAAATACTTGCATTAAAAAAAAGTGGTCTTGTTCTCCTGGTCTCCCTAGAAATTTCCTAATGAAACTAGTACTCAAGTCTGAATTCCCTAGGATGTTATGAGAGACAGAACAGTACATATTGAATAATCCAGGTGACGAATTGGCCACTTAGACTTAATAGCAGACAAGAACTGGGAGGTAGCATAATTTTTTTTCTTGAGCTTATTTTAATCCTTAATTTTTCACAGCAACTTGCAATCTTCTGATGTATCTCCTTGTGGTTTCATCTTCACAAAAGCCTCTAGCATTTGAGTGACTCTACCAAATTTGAGCACTGCTTATATGATTGCGATCCTGAGTAATTCATTTTTACTCTCTGAATTGGGTTTCTCATCTGTACAACACAGATATTTAATACATACAAATACTGAAAGTAGTAGCCACCATTTACTGAGCACCTGCCATGTGTTCTAACTCTGGGAGAGATACTCTGTCTACTTGATATCTGTGGATACTGAGGGTTAGGGAGCTTCTTTTGCCTTCCCAGCCCCTTTCCTCCATAAAAAAATTATTGAAAACCATATTTTAAAACTGCACCAGTGTGAAGACAGATAAAAATCTAGGCTGTGAATTGCTGAGAAAGGGTGGGGCTTGGATTTGGGCAAAGGTTTACAGCAATCCAAAGCTAGTCATATTCTACTGCAAACTATTACACCAAATGTCAGTTGCCGTTGCTACTGGAGATAAATTCAGACGGTTTGATATTTTTAAAGAAAAAAGTTCATCTACTCAGTCTCCAAAAAAAAAAAAAAGGAAACGCGGCATTCCTAATCAGTTTAAAAAAAACATTGTGAAAGTCCCCCATGTGCCTAAGTGGGAGCCAGGTAAGATAAAAAAAATTCCCCCACTGTATTCCTGAGAATCTTGAAACAAATCAAGCAAAGTCAGCACAAAGCAAACTTAGCCACTGCAGCACCTTCCACTCTGCACCAAGCCCATTTTATTATGTATTAATCTATTGCAATACATTTCTCACTGTTACAGTCTTCCTATCTGATACCCACACACCCTCCACCAAGCACACAATTCCTCTTCTGCTTGATATATTAAAAGCAAGGAGGGTTGGCATGGAGGCAGGGCTGTATTATGCCTTTTTGTATGTCCTGGGTACATGGTGGGGCCTTATCCCATAAAAAAATATTTAAATATGTTTATGACCACATTAATACAAAGATGATGCCACCTAGACCAAATTAATTATTATACATTCAGTATTATTATATTAATTTCTTCAACTTATTGAAAAATCAAAATCAAAATATTTTGGGGGCCCCTAGAAGTATTGTGGGCCTTTGGCACTGTGCCTAATGGAAATATCGACCCTGGGTGAAGAGCTTGGAAAACGAAATGTCACAGGATATGAATCCATTTTCAGAAATTTCAAATGGGTGATCTTGAGTAAATGTAAAAAACTCTCTGCTCCCCTAGTTTCTTTTGCAGCCTACTAGAGGAGAACAATGCCTAACTTTTCTAGAAAATGAAGATAGTAAGTAAAAATATAGAACAGGCTTTGAATCACAGGATAGGATCTCACTAATTACTGAATCCTGGGATAATGGGTTCTTCAACAATAGGCCACATCTGAATCATATGCATATTTTAGTGACTAGAGAAGTGGGAATAAAATGATTAACTGTGCTCCCAGAATCACATGGGACGAGGGAAGTGCACTTTTCCAAAGGTGGCAGAGGTGGGAAGAGAGAGGAGTCTTCCCTAGTCAGACAATCAATCAATCAATAAACAATATTCATTAAATTATCATTATTATTATGAGTTTGAAACTAAAAACAGAAATACAAATTTACTTCCTACTGCCTTCCAATAACTTAACTAGAAATTTCACTCTAGATTCATATGAATTAATTTGAATAAAATTATTCTACCAGTCAGTAGTTCTTCTAATTATACTAGCCTTTTTCACATAGATATTAGGACAGACATTTGACAAATGTTTTGCTCAAGTGCAGACACATCTTATCTACTAACATTCTCTGGTCTGGTAAACTTAATGTAAGAGAAAATGATGCTAGTTTAACACAGAGGCAGCTCCAAAAATCTTGCATGGAAGGTAGCAATTAATTTGAAGGGGCTGAGTACTGGAGACTATTCCTAAAGCAGTTAGCAGAGCAAGTATTTTCTATTTATTTATATAAATACTTGGTGGATGTTGAAGGAGATCATGAGAAATCAAAGCACCTCAAGACAACAACAACAGCAACAGCAACAAACACCTACCCTCCAGCAGTTTTAACTAGTGAAATTATGCTGAGTCCTAGAAATCATTTCTTCTTTTAACTGCTGCCAAGCCAAGCTTGAGATAATAAAAGATAAGGTGAGTAAGTCACCCCAACTCTCTCAGGGACCTCCAAATCTTTGTATCAATGTATTTTTCTAGAATTAGGCTTGGGATGGATGTCAAAACCACTAGTCTCTATTTTGTCAAACTCGACTTATTTCCATGCTTTGAAAATAAAGAGGGCAGCAGGACTCGGTGGCTCAGCCTGCAATCCCGTGCCTTGGGAGGCTGAGGTGAGTGGATTGCCTGAGCCCGAGGGTTCAAGACCCACCTGGGCAAATTGGCGAGACCTCATCTCTACAATAAATCAAAAACTAGTTGGACGTTGTAGCGTATGCCTGTAGTTCCAGTTACTTGGAAGGCTGAGCCAGAAGGATTGCCAAAGCGCAGCAGGTCGCGTCTGCGGTGGCCAGGAGTCTGCGGTCACTCCAGTCTGGGTGACAGAGTGAAACTCCAACTCAAAAAAAAAAAAAGGAAATAAGGAGGGCATTTGTTTGTCTCTAGTATTTCATCTTCTTTCTATATCTTCTGTTAACATTTTCCTTGATTCAGCAAAAATCATGGTGAATAGTTCAAGGATAAGGGAGGCGTAAATTGTCACCTCCTTCATAAAGTTTTGTTTGTTTTCAATTTTCTTATGGTGCTGTAGGGAAGAGGTAATAAGTGGACTTGGACTTACAAATCCTGGACTTAATTCAGGCTCCAATACTAACTGTATCATTTTGAGGACATACTAATTCCTCAGAGTTTGGTAATCTGTAAAATGGCTTAATAATAACTGGCTTATCATACAGAGTTTCTATGAGACCTAAATGAAATTTTGTTTGTGGGAGCACTGTGAAGTTAGCAAAGTGGTATATTTCATAGTAAGTAGGAAACTCTAATTATTACTATTATCACTATATACCTTCTCTCTTCATAGCATCAAACATCTGGCTAGCAACCAGATTTCTGTTATCTCCTGTTGGACAATCTCACAACCTAAATTCCCCACTGTCACTATTTGTACCTTCTAGAGAAACATTTTAAGAATTTCACTGAATGACCTTTATTTACATTTGGCTGCTACTACCCTGGACAGAAGTTGACTGTTATTTATTTTTAAGATGCAATTTTCTTTCTTTCTCTTTCTTTTAAATCTGTTCTGTTAAGGGATTTTTAAATCAAAGAACCATTTTATTTTACACATTTTCCAAAGGACTAGCTATCAGTATTAACTACAATAATAGAATTTCATCATCAGAAAGAATGGTGTTTTAGGATAGCTATCTAATTGCAATGAGGAAGTGGGAGGGGGAAAAAGAGAAGGAAGTATTTCAGATCAGTACAATCCCATTGTCTGTCTTTCCCTTTCATTGATATATCAGAAAAGAAGACAAGCTAAGGCCCCATAAAAATAAAGGGACACAAGCAGGAATAAGTACCAAAGTGAACTTTTGTTGGAAATTGTTGAAGAAGAGGAGAAATCGCCTTTCAAAACATCAAATGCTTTTATAAAGTTCCCTTAAAACATTTACACTGAATTTCTTTGCTTCCCTCTTTTTTCAAATGTAAATCACATTTTGAAGTTTTTTGTGATATTATTCTGAAAATCACCCACTGCAAGTTTATTCAATGAATTAGCTCAAGAGAAAAACGATAAATGAAAACACATTTTTAAATGGATAAAATGTGTTAGTTATAAACGAAATCATGCAAATGAAAGCACTATATAAACTATAGCCTTTTATATATGAAAAAGTTTATCAGTCAAGTTTTGATTTGTCGATGCTTTTATATGTGTGATAAATAAGAAAGCAAATGTAAAGTAGAATTTGACACATAGTAAACCCCAAGCAAATAAATATTAAATTTCTTCTTCTGATGACAAGATAAATTCACTTGGGGCTCATCTATAGGGCAAACATATATTAGAGAAAAGCATGTCTAACTGTTGTTGCCAGACTTTTTTACTGAATATATTTTACATAAGTCACAATGATTGATAGTGTGTCCTAGATGTTGGCAGCCTTTTGGTTGGATTTGTAAACTTCTTTATTTTATTAGTGTGGCAAAAAGTACCAAAGTTCTTAAAAAATTTTGAACTTCCCTTTGACCCAATAATTTTACTTCTTGGAATATATTGTGAAGCAAAAATCTCAGGTTGAGAGAAAGTTTTGTTTACTAAAATGTTTGGCACAATCTTATTCAAAACAATGAAAATGTGTAAACAAATTTTATATATAACAATGATTAGGAATGATTAACTGAAGCTGACGGCTGGTAGTGCCTATGCTGGTTTAAGTTCATATGTAGCACCAGTCCCCAGCATAATGCTTGTGGACATCCAATACATTTTTTTTTGTGAAATTGAATAATTTTGCAATGTAATCAATTGTGAAATCATACGATGTGAAATTAGCTAGTCACAGAAGGACAAATACTACACCTTTCCACTGAAATGAAGTATGTAAAATTGTCAAACTCAGAAAAGTAAAATGTAGAATGGTGAATTCTGGGGTTGGGGAGCGGGTAATGGGGTGTTGCTCAATGGATATAAAGTTTTGGTTATGTAAGATGAGTAAGTTCTACAGATTTGCTGTGCAACATAGTGCCTATAATTAACAATACTTTTTTGTACACTGAAAAATGTGTTTAGAGAGCAGATTTCAAGTTGTGTTTTTATTACTATACACACTCAAAAAAAGAGGACTAGGAGGAAACTTTGGGAGGTGACAGATATGTTTATTACTTTAATTGTCATTATGGTTTCATAGGTATATGCATATGTTCAAACTCAACAAGTTGCATATGTTAAATATGTGCAGTGTTTTGTATATCAATTGTACCTCAATAAGTCTATTAAAGATGAAAATAATGTTTCTAAGAGTGCTACTAGAAAAAAGTGAAATTTACTGATAATTTACATTAATTTTATTTATTTATTAATTTTATTTATTTATTTATTGAGTTGTAGTCTCACTCTGTCACCCAGACTGGAGTGCAGTGACCGCTCCCGGCCACCACAGCCTCGACCTGCTGGGCTCTAGCAATCCTTCCACCTCAGCCTTCCAAGCAGCTGGAGCTACAGGCGTGCGCTACCACTCCCGGCTAACTATTGATTTATTGTAGAGATGAGGTCTCACCAAGTTGCCCAGGCAGGTCTCAAAGCCGCGGGCTCAGGCAATTCACTCACCTCAGCCTCCCAAGGTGCGGGATTACAGGCTGAGCCACCGAGCCCAGCTTAATTTTATTTAAATGTAAAAAATGTAATGTATTATAAAATTGCATTATATCTGTTACAAAAAATGTAATTTTATTATATGATATGTAAGACCAAAAGGAAATAACTCAAAATATTTGTGATTTTCCCTGCCTGTTTTTGCTGTATCTTCTCCATTTCATAAAAACAATCAGCAGTTAATTTATGATGAACAACAACAAAAAATATGGGTAATAACAAACTATTTCAGTTTCTCTTTCTTACTTATACATATTTATGGAGTTTACATAGCATTTTATTACATGAACAGAATGTGCAATGATCAAGACAGGGTATTTAGGATATTCATGACCTCAAGCATTTTTCATTTCTGTGTGCTGGGAACATTTCCAACCTTCTCTTCTAGCTATTTTGAAGTATTAGTTCGGGATGTCTTCTCTAAACCTGGGCTATCATGGGGTAAGGCAAGAAGTCTGTTTGTAGTAACTTTCCTATCTCTCCAGTTTTGCTACCCTCTGGATTATTAAACCTTCAGGTGCAGGAAAGTAAAATCTACATAATATCTCTCTATAACAATGACTTATCATGATAGTTGGTTTACAATAGATTCTTAATAAACATTTTTGCATTAATTAGTGCACAAGGAATCCCGAGAATATGCTGACATGTCTTCAATTCTTAATAGGAAATAATAATAATTAATGATAGTCATATAGTTAACACAGAAATAAAAAATCTAGAAATATGTTCATTTCAGTATTTAAAAATTTTAATCAAAAACTCAATTTATTTATAAAAATGTCTGTGCTACCTTCATGGTACAAAAACTGTTGTATAAAGTGTAAAAATGTATAACAAGTTAGCTAATATTTCTCTATTCAATTCTACCTTACTAAAGTAACCAAAGGTAACCAAGTGCTTGCTCACAGAATTCTATTCACAATGTTACAGAGGAAAATTTCACCCTTTACCTGGTTTCCCTCAGCAATAACATCTTATGAAACTATGGGGGGAGAGAGAGAAAGAGAGAGAGAGAGAGTCAGTCTTTTATTGCTACTGTGACAATTTATCACAAAGTTAGTACCTTAAAAAATTTCCCAGTTATAGCGCTGGAGATCAGAATTCCTAAAGTGAGTTGGACTTCCTATGGGAGGTCCTAGGTGAGAAATTATTCCCTTCTTTTTCATCTTCTAGAAGTTGCTTCATTCCTTAACCGGTAGTCCCTTACAAGTTCTTGCTTTCATTATCACAACTCTTGCTACAAAGGATGATCCTCTTTCCTCCCTCTTATAAAGACCCTTGTGATTACATTGGACACACACAGATAATGTAGGATAGTCTCCATATTTCAAGACCCTTAATTTATTTACATATAGTAAATTTATTTTTAAACATGTAAGGTAAGAGGGGGCATTATTCAGCTTTTCGCACAGATAAATGTTCATGTTTAATCTCAAAAAAATAGATCAAGTGAAGTAAAAATTCTTAGTTAAATATTATGGTAAATTCCTTTATTACTCAGCAAATATTTACTCTTTTCCTCCCGCCACCTTAAGTTTGAGTGAATTTTTCAAACTCAGTGAATGTGGACTTACTGTAATCAAATAAATATGAATTTAAAGGGTAAATGCTGACCACTCTTTTGTGTTTTCCCCTACCTCATGAGAGCAACAGGACCTTAATGATGATTCTTTCTTGAGCCTGGATTCTACAAAGAAAGAAAAAAATTAACCAAAGAGTCATAAATAATCCTCAGACCTAGAAAATAAGTGTCTGTTGTTCTAAGTGTCTGTAATTTGAGGAATTATGTTATTGCAATAAAAGCTGACTAATATATTATGAATATCATTTATTTTAGTAAATATTGCCAATTGTTCTCTAACACTTCTGTGACAATATATAAAAGCATTTTCTCTTGCATCTTTACTAGAAAAAAAAATTACTTATTAAGTTTTGGCCAATGTGGTGGACATAAAGGTATACCTTCATATACCTGTATTATTTCCTTGACTATAAGAACTATGAATATTTCTTCATGTTTTCATCATCATTTAGACTTGATGTTCATGACTGCTTACATTTTTTTTAGTTTTTTTCCTTTAAATTTGTATACATTTAAAAAACATTCTCTAACGATTTTTTCTGTCATAAGGTTTGTAAATATTTTATAGTCCCCTAGTATACTGCTAAGCTACTTACTATATGTATATATGTGTATTCTATATAGAAATAACACACACTAGATATATAGGGTGTTATATATATTTATGCATGCACACATGTATATATATATACACAATAGTCTAATTTTTTACAGACAAATTTTTTAAAAATTTCCTCTCTTCCTTTCTTGATTATAAAGGTTATCTCTATCCTTTTTATGTCTTGTGACACTTTTGTTTTATTTATTTAATCATTTATTTTTGTATTTAAGCTTCCAAACCATCTGGAATTTGTTTTTTCTATAATGTGAAACAAGCTCCAACTTAATTTTCTACCAGATGGGTAGCCAGTTGTGCCAGCACTATTTAGTTTAACCACCCTTTCTCCCACATTGAAATGCTGCCTTTGTTTCATTTTAAATTCTCATAAAAATATAGTGACTTATTTTAGGATTTTAAAAGTGTCATGGAATTTTCTAAGTCCAAAAGTTACATCCTGGAACAAAACAACTAAATTTTCCATTCTCATTGAGTTTATATCCCAGTAGGAAAAAGCAGAAAAAGAAAACCAGCTGAATAACTAAATGTATACATAAATGCTTAAAGGTAATAAAGTAAAGCAGGAAATATTGAGTGGAGAGTGCTCATTTAGATAGAAGAGCAGGAAATATTGAGTGGAGAATGTTCTTTTTGATAGAAAGTCTAATGATGTCTTTCTTTATAAATTGACATTTGAACAGATACCTGAATGGTGCTAATGAACAACTTATGTGTACACTAGCAGAACATTTGAAGCAGAGGAAGCAGCAATTGTAAAGATCCTTAAACAAGAGTGTGTTTGACATGCTCTATTTTTAAAAATGACAAAACTAATGTGAATGTTTAATATCTCAATATAAAGAGACTATTACCAACTGACATGGGTTAGCTTTTTTTTATTATTATTTCAATACTGCATTGAGTTAAACACAGGGCTATTATAACATGTTTTAATATCAATAAGGCAAGGAAATCATTGATATTTTTCTTTTTATGCTTTACTTTATATTATTCAGGATTTGATATAAACTTTACTATTATTTTTAATTGTCTTGTTTGACTATTAAATAAATAGGTGATGAATATACAGACATTTAGACAGAAAGACAGATAAAACTTACATGAAATTATTCTAATTAAAATTAATTTAATTTTTATAGTGCATTTTATATTAGTTACTTAAATCTTATGGCCCATTATGGTATTACATCTTCCTATTCAAGGACATGTCATTCTTGTTAATAGATTTTTGTTTCATCTTGTTTTATTTTGTTTGTATCTTTCATTAAGATTGTATAGAGTTTTTACCTATAGACTCTGGACTATTTATGTTAAATTTATTTCTAATTTTTTTCATAATTTTGTGGTGATTTTAGTTAACTCTCTTGCTCTTTTCTATAGTTTATTGCTAAAATATAAAAAATATATTTATTTTGTACATTTATTTTATATCCAGCCACCTTACCAAATTCTCTGATTATTTCTCAAAGTTTTTTTGGTTCTCTATGTATGTAACTTTGTTAAAGTAAAAAGAGTTTTAAATCTGTTGTTCTCAAATATTTAATTAGAAATCATTTAATTTTTCTGTTCTTGGATATTTGCTAGAATATCAAGATGTATTTTGAATACTAATGTAGGTTGCAGTCATTTTTATCATTTTCCTAATATGTATATTAAGTATTTCATTCAGTTCTTATTTAACTATATTTTTAAAAATAGTTTTTGAATTTCTTAATTGTAGTCTTAGACTGTTTTGCTATAGTTAGCTAGTTCTTCCTTAGTTTGATAATATAAATAATTATGTTGATATATTTGAATGAATCTTACATTCAAAAAATAAATCCAACTTGATATGGTTTCTAAATAGTTTCTATTATTTGTTTAATTGTTTTTTCTATACTTATTTATTTTTCTACTTTTGAGATCTATATTTGCTCACTAGACATCTTGTATTTTGTATCATATCAAAGTCACTTATAAATACATTATTAATTTTTGTTATTTTATATATTGTGCTTTAATATATTTTTTTCCACTTTCTCTCTCACACACATATTAATTACTGGAAAACAAAAAAGTTTTATATTATTAAATCTTTTCACTCAAAAGTGTACCTTTGTATATATATTTTTTCTTTAATAGTGTTTTAGTTGGTTAGACTGACCTTTTTCTCCTTCAGCTTTCTATTTTGTTTTCTGTTCTTCCTCTCTATCTAGCTGCAAACTTCACTGCAGGTCTTATGTTCATTTGATAGTGTTCTTGAGCTCCAGAGAAGTCTTGAATAGGAAAGTCTCTTGAAACATGGGAAGTGCTTAAAAAACTGGCTCATAAACCAAAGCATAGTTGCAGCTGATAATCCATGCCCCAATGAAAAAGCCAGCCATAGCCTATCTGTCCCCTGTTCTGTCTTCCCACTTCAAATTCTTTTCTCTCATTTATGCCAGAAGATGGAACTAAATATGACCAATGTTAAACCTTCATCTCTAAAGGCATAAAAGTCTTGGTGGGTCAAGAATTCACCATGATTGCCTGCTGGTCCCTAGGCTTCCTTTTGACTTAAAGGAGAAGTTATTTTTCATATTTCTTTCTGTTAAGACTGTGAGAAAAGCTAAGACTTGGCAATATTTTCCAGGTGCTATTTATCTACTTGTCTTAGTTCTATTCAGCACAGTCGTATAATCAAGTCACGATTTTACAGAATCATTTAAGACTTAGTTTTGGAGGCAACAAGGCATAATGGAAACCAAATCATTTCTGAAAGCAGTGTACATGCTTATCTTTCCTTTGCACAGTCATGAGACAATAAAGAAATTTATTACTCTTATGTTCATATGTTACTCATTATTATTGTATTATTCTCACTTAAATTTAGAATCATATTTTTCTCATTCCCATACTAATTAAAACCCTTATAGACATTTTTCAACCCATTCACAAGTGAGAGAAAGAAAGAATCCAATTTTCTCTTAAGAGAAAAAAAAATAGTGAATTACTTACCATGTGTAAATATTTTATTAACAATCATCTCTCTTATTTGCATGCTTTAAAATGTTTATCACTTCTAGGATTTTTTACATAAATTTTCATATTTGATTCTCATAATGATTCAGCAATATAAAGGCATAATAATAATAATTAAAATTCATGAAATGCTTATTACTTAGCAGGTATTATACAGCAATTATATTTTGACTTCACACTAACTTTTTGGAGAAGGTATGACTATTATTCACATCTTATGGATGAGAAAAATAAAATATAGAAATATTAAGAAACATGTCCCAAATTGTTCCTCTAATTAGCAGTGTAACTAGAAATTTGTAGTCTCAAAAATCTAACTCTGAGCCAGACATGGTGCCTCACACCTGTAATTCTAACACTCTGGGAAACTGGGGTAGCGTATTGCTTGAGCCCAGACATTCAAGACTAGCATGGGCAATACAGTGAGGACTCATCTAGAAAGAAAGAAGAAAGAGAGAGAGGAAGGGAGGGGGGGAAAGAGGGAGGGAGGAAGGGAGGAAGGAAGGAAGGAAGAAAGGAAAGAAAGAAGTAAGGAAGGGAGCGAGTCAGGCATGGTTGTGTTTGCCTGTAGGTCCAGCTACCTGGGATGTTGAGGCAAAAGGATCTGCCTGAGCCCAGGAGCTCCAGGTTGCAGTGAGCCATGAACATGCCACTGCACTTCAACCTAAGCGACAGAGTAAGATCCTGACAAAAAAAAAAAATCTAATTCTAGAATATACACTCTTATTTTATTTTATTTTTTTTTTTGAGTTGTAGTCTCACTCTGTTGCCCTAACTACCAAGTAATCATACAAGGTAAATGTCACCATTCATATATATAGGTAAGGAAATTGGTGAAATAGGTTGGTTTGCTTGCATTTGATCAATCAACAAGAAAGGGGTGAAGTAAAGACTGGATGGAAATCATGTCTTCTGATTTTATGTACACATTTTCCCAGATTATAATATAACCCATCTCATTGTAGAAACTGACCAATGAACAATCACTTAGACCCAGTTGAAGATATCATAATACCATTTAATTTATCCATCATTAAACTTAAGTTTCTTAAGATATTCTTTTACACATCTCTTATGCATTTAGGAGTACAAAGAACTCTTTCATTGCTGTTACTGCTGCTATGGCAGTTGTAGATTAATTTTATTATGACTATTATCTTTTGATTTCATTTTGAGATTTTGCCTGTTTTATTTAGATTTTGACAACTAAGAAAAAGTAAATTAAGTTGCAAAGCTTTTATAAAATGGAAACTGATGTCTGTTATTATAAGAAAATGTCAACAGAAAAGCAGTTGAAATAATTTCTAAAGTTTAAATTGAGTCAAGTTTCAGAAATGTGAGTTCATTCAAGTCAATTAATATTCACTGAATTCTTATGACATGCTGAGCACAATGCTAGGCACAGTGGGAGGTAAAAAGATCATAAGAGTAGTCCCTGCCTTTTGGGCTCTAATTCAATTGAAGAGACAGGGGTGTACACAAACAATCTTAATATTAGCCAGACTGTTATAAACGTTATAGCAAAGGGACTGAGAAAGTGCAATAGGGATATAAAGAAAAGATATTATCTCCAACTGGGCAAACTTGAGCAAACAAATAAACTCCACAGCTGGTGCAATAAAATGTGATTTCAAAAAAAAAAATACTTTAGTCTTAATTGCCTTCTATGTTATTAGGCAAGTTGCCAAAAAATGTTTTCTTCAATATCAAGTGATATCTTAAGAATTTCACTTTAAGAAATTGGACTACTCATTCTGACATAAAATACAAGATTTAGGTTTATTTTTCTGATTTATTAGCTCCTGGGATTCTGTCTGATTATGTATGTCACCAGATAATTTTCAAAAATTACTAATTCTAGATTCTAGCATTCAGTCTAATGATCTTTGAAAATATTACCTGTAGAAAGACAAGGTAATTTACTGAAGATGCCAAAAAATAAATGGACGCAATGTAAACATATAGTTGTCAATTCCTTATTTTGTGGCTCCATTTCATTCCTTTCTTCATTCTTTAAGTTTAACCATACTTATTTTTCTTTTATTATTATTCAATAGGCCATGAGCTATCTGACCACCTAGCCTATACATACATTTACTATCTGCCTACTTGGATTCTGCCTACCCTTTCCAACATACACACAAACAAAGAGAAACAAATATTTTGCCCTTACGTTTGCCAATTTGAGTCCTAAAGCTTATTCTCGATTCTAACATCACATTCTCTGGTTTACTGTGCCTGTTTCTCCTTGTAGGTTAAAAAAAAATAGATAAGAGTAGTTCCTGCTCTAATTTAATGGAAAAGACAGACTCTTTATATCCTTTCATCTCTCTTCCATACTGCCTTGTTTCTGTTCAACACAGCATTTATTGAGTTATATTGTAATTGTCTAGGTATTATCTCTTACTAAATTATAAACTTATCCAAAGTTGGAAGTGAGTACATTGTATATAGTGTTTCAATTTTATGCCTAGCTCAGTTTACCCTGAATTGTTCCTCAATATATATATGATAAATGAAAAAAATGAGTCAGTGAGTGAATGGAAAACTATATTAGTCATTAAACTTCCATGCAAAAATCTACAAGAAAATCTGCATCATTTGCAATAGTAACAAATAAAATTGATAGAAAGAATTAAGTAATTGTATATTTAAAAATTATTTACAAAAATACTGGCATAGAGAAAGCATTATTTTAAAAGCCTACTCTTAAATGAAAGCCCAGTTATAAATTGCAACATTCATTTTCCTCACATTTGCTTACCTTGAACTAGAAAGACACTGAAAAGTCATTTTTAGGACAGATCTCTCATCTAGAGATTTGTACATAATTCATAGTTTAAGTTCGGCAAGTTTGCATAATAAATAGTTTAAATACTGCAGCAACAGAGCTGGAGAGGAAATTAGGATTCTGAATGAAAAAGTTAATTATACCTCCAAGGTTTTTTTTTTTTGCAATACATTAAAAACAAGCTTAAAAGAGGATAGTTTAGGCTAAAAAGAGATGGAAATGAAGGAGATTATGGAAGCGTTGATAACTGACAAGTTATCTTATTAAGTGGGGATAATTAGACTAAATTAATTTTAAAATTGTAGTTCTGCATTCTAGATCAACAATAGCGTAAATAATTTCCGGGGCTGATGATCTTGCAGCTGGAGCCATTTCTGTTAGATGGACTCTGTTCTTGACATTATTGGCCATTTTCTCTGCTTCAGTCATTCTATTCAGATAGCCTGGGGGGTATAGTTTAAAACTAGGATACCCACCCTTTCAGCAAGGGCTGCCCAAGTAGATCAAAAAACAAGAAATTCTCATTAAGGGAAAGTGGTGTTTCATGAAAACATATGACATGATATTTCTTCATCTATTTGTATATCTATTTATCTGTCCAGACAAGATATGGATACTATTGCTACTACTAATAATACATTGAATTAATACACATGTTTTTAGAATTTAATATGGATCTTGGTACTGTGTTGAGAACGTCATTTATTGTCTTTTTTATTTTTAAAAAGTGACCCCGTGAAATTCACACAATTCTTAATCTCAAACTAATAGCTCAACACAATGAAGTGACTGATGTGTCCAAGAACAATACATTAGTGATGGGCAGATTTTTGTTCTGCACCCTATCAGAATGACAATAGAGCGACTGCATGTACTTTTGCCTTGTGTTGATATCAAGAAGAGAAGCCGTCACTTAGAGATTTTGTAATCAGAGAAGCAAACAACGTGAAAAGTGAGAGAATGCCACCTTTAAAGATGAATGCTAGAGTATAGTGAAGAAAAAAAAATAGAGGCAAACCCATGCTTGGCCACCAGAGTTGCTCTTGATGGAAGAACCAATTCATATATAAACCAGTGGACTGTGAGATAACTTGGTAGGGAAAGCTCTACTCAGAAAGTCAGAACTCCAGTCTTAGAAATGTGTACTGGGAAATCAGATTAAATCAACAGTTGATATCTTGATTTTCCCTTCTCATACCAAAGTCAATGCATCACCAAAAGCTTGCAACTCAATTTAAAATAAACTCTGAATCTGCCTGCTTCTTACCACCTCATCTGCTACTACCTTCTTTACAACCATAAGCATCTCTCCTTTGAATTATTCCATTGTCTTCTGTCTTTGTCTCTACTAGATTTATTTTTACATAGCAGCCAGAACATAACTCTTCTGTTCAATAGCTTCCCATTCTACCCAGAGTAAACCAAAGCATTTAAAATAGTTTGCAAGGCTCTCTACAATCTGAACCCCTTCCTTGCCTTTTTCTTTTGAGTTGTTGTCTCACTCTGTCTCAGTGGCACACTCACGGCCACCCCAGCGTTGACCTGCAGAGCTCTGGTGATCCTTCTGCCTCAGCCTTCCAAGTAGCCAGAACTACAGGCACACACTACCATGGCTGGCTAAGTTTTTATTTATCGGAGAGACGAGGTCTTGCCAAGTTACCCAGACTGGTCTCAAACCCATGAGCTCAGGCAATCCACTTGCCTCAGCCTCCCAAAGTGTTGGGATTACAGCTGATCCACCCAGTCCAGCCCTGACTTACCACTTTAACCACACTCCCTATAACTACTCCCTACTACTGCCTTCCCTGATCATTTCATTCCAATCACCCTGATCTCCTTTTTGTTCCTTGATATTCCCAACACTTGTTGCCATACAAGGACCTTCACGTTAGTTCTTTTTTCGCTTACACATCTCCATGATGCACTCTCTAACCTCCTGAAGGTCGTTATCAAGTTTCCCTTTCTCAGTGAGACCTTCTCTGATCACTTTGTTTAAAATTGTTAGTGTGTGATCCCACTTTTCTTCCCTTGTCCCTGCTAGATTTGTCTTCATTGTGTGAACCATCCTCTCATCTAATATGTCATTTAATATCTGTATCTTCTAATAGAATCCAAAGGCAAGAGTGATGCTAGTTTATGACATTGCTGTATGACCAGCATGACAGACACTCTTGTCACAAATTATATGTTAAATATTGATTGAATAAGTGAATGAATATATGAATAAAAAGTGTAACTGGAAGCCAAATAACCAGCCTTGAGAGACTATTACTGAGCTATATAGTTGAGCAAATGGAATCTAGCAGACAGAAGCTATGGGTATAGAGAACAGATCTAAAATACAGAATAAAGGAGCTGATGGAAAAACTGAAATAATCACATGTGCTAGAAGAAGGAGCCACAGATTCTTGCTTTAAGATCCAAACAATCACCTTATACTCCAATTTCAGAGTGATTCCGCCTGCTATGCTTCCTATTTTGAAATGTCATTAAGACTTCATCTCACTCATAGTTACTCTTAAAATCATCTGCCTCAAGAATGTTAGATTTCATCTTTTTTCACTCTGTTGAAAGAGCCCAAACAAACGTTTTTCCCCAACATTTCTGATTCCTTTCTATATGCCTAATGTTTTATCTGTCATCTTCACATATATTATCTCATTGATTCTTCCTAGAAATGTTTCATAATGAACATTATTATGACCATTTTACAAGAAGGAGAATCTCCAAGAAGATAAGTCATTTATTAGAGTTCCACATGGTGTTGGAACAGCCCTGGGGTTCAAATGCTCTTTTTCTGTAGCATAGTGCTTCTTCAGAGTCTTTTAGGTAGCCTTTTGTTATTAGGTGTACAAAAATATGATTGCTTATATACATCCTGCTTATGATTCTGAAACTCTTATAATTCATGTCTTTACCTAGCATTACCTCCCAGAAATACTCTATTTGTTACATAAAATTTTGATAGAACCACAGAGCTAGGGAAAGATAAATATATTTGTGCCATTTTGCTTGTCTGCTCCCACCCCATCCCTTCCTGTAAGTAACTAACAGGGTCATGACTGCCAATATATCAGACCACTCAGAAGCCAATTATACAGTGATGAAATGTATACTGACAGGCAAGAGCATTCTTTTGGCCTTGATAGACAACTGATCAGCAATTAAAAGGATGATTTATGGCTTAAAGTAAAGAGTTACTACCTAGCTCATGAGCACATACACATCTATACATACAAAATACACCTTTCCAAAAACCTTTGAATTAAACAAATATTGCCCTGGACTTTTCATACATGTCAGATAATCTAAATAGTTTGCCCAAGAGTACACAGTAATCAGGATTCTATGTTTCCTAATCCACTCAATTGTTCTCTTTCAGTCAGTATATTGCCTTTCTACCTTTGAGAATAAAATTCAAGGACTTTGACCTCATTTCCAAGACTGTCAAGTGTTTGAACATTTTAAAAATCTTCTTTCCTCAGTATTTCAACCTAAAAGTCACTTCTTTCATGATGCCTTTCACGTTCTTCATCCCTTATGGTTAATCCACCCCCATTATTAGTTCCTATTGCATTGTAATACTTCATTACAGCAATCATCACAATCTGAAGGTTTATAATTATGATAGTGTTTTTCTCACTTTATGATTCCTACTGAAAAGAGTCAAACCTATTCAACAAGAACATTAAGTAGGAAGGGCCAGAATCTAGGACTTCTCTCTGACCAGTATTCTTTCTATCATCCAAATTCTCCAGGAGTCCTGATGGTCTCAGGACGCATGGGATGGTATGGACAAAAGTAATAAGATTCATGCTAATAATAATTTACCTTAGCTTGCCTAATGATTTGAACCAAAGGTAATCAGTAGTGTTAAATAGAAACATAATCTTCCTTCATAAACTTTTAAGTATTCAATCAACCAAGCTGCAGGAGGTATTTCTATCAGATTTATCAACTGGGAGAGATTAAACAAAGAAACAACAATTACCACACAACAAAACCCAGTAAAAATAATTTAGGTTTGAGAGCAGCCTATAGAGTTGAGTCTATTCCTAGCCCTTACTGTGTTATCCTTAGTGAAATCATCCAATTATGGCCTTTATTTGCACATGACTTCATCAGCCCTACCCAGGTGTAAGAAGTCAATGAGTTTTCCACCAGTGGTTTTGTCCTGCAGAAGTCAGGGAGAACAACATTAATCCTGAACCAGCAAAGCTACAAAGTGTGGGCCTCAAATTGTGTCCCCAAGAAAAATGGGTAAACAATAATGTTATTTCTTAAACATGTACTTTATTTTTCTTGAGCCTACTATATATTGAACACTTAATATGTGCCAATCACACTGTGAAACTTTATTGACATTATTTCAATTACACTTACATCAGGAAGTCAAGCATTGACTGGAAAGTGTTAAGCCTGACCTGTGATCTAGGCCGTCTATCTCTGGAGTCCATGTTCTTAGTCACCAGAATTGGATGACAGCCATGGACTCCAACTGGCTTGGCAAAATCCATGGCTAGTGTTAGTTTTTAATGAACCTGATTTTTCTCTGCTAAGCTCAGCTCCTAATACAAGGAGTCACATCAAAGTCTCTGTTCCAAGGGAATAGATTGCTCAGGATTTGGATTCTTCTACTCTCTTTTTCCAAAATTTCTGATAATGTACACCTTCAGAGAAAAGACGTCTGCTCCAGCAGAGACCTAGATTGCAGTGTTCATGTAGGCATTATAATTTGGACTGCCTCCACCCTGCCCGTGCTCAATTCATTCCATAGCACACATCAACTAAGACTATGTTATAGTTGTTGTTTTGTTTTGTTTTGTTTTTTCTTCTAATCTTCGTGCTCTTATAGTCCATCATGGATGTGCCCAGAAAATGAGTTTGAAAATCTGGGGTAGGTTAGCTTACATGATGTCTTTACATTTTTTGGCTGATCTTATCTGAAACTTCTCCTCCTCCCATGAGAGTCCAGACTTGTCAGTGGGTTGGTTAATAACATTACTCTTTCTGAAAATGGCAAGGGCCCATCAAAACCAAAGCAAATGGCTAGCTTGCAAAACTAATCAGTTATAGAGATATTTAGCAAAGTGTTTATAAACATAAACTCTGGACTCAGATTACCTGAATTCAAAACAAGTTCCTACCATTTACCACCTGATTAAACTAGACAGGCTGTTTTATTGCTATAAGCCGAGAACCTTTAACTGCAAAGTCAAGATTATAATGTCTTCTAGGGTTGCTACAGGAATGCAATCAGTTATATCTTGTAAAATATTTTGTATGCTTGCTTAGTTCATGTGAGCCCTTAACATCATTACCGTACATGCTATAGGAGCAGATGTAAAAAGCCAGAGCCTAAAATCAGAAATCAGAGGACTGAAGATCTGGGAGCTGGGAGCAATAGAAGCATGTAGGTGGTTCATGAGAAATACGTCTTGCCCCCAGGGGGATTCTCTGTGAAATTTTCATAAGATGTGTGGAAGAGGTAACTTTATTTAAAGGGTTAGAGGCAGGAAGTAGACATAATAAATAATACTCATCTTCAAATTACATTTATCAAATAATAAAAACCAAGCAGAAATATTCCAAATTCTCTTCAAATGATTCTCTTGAATAGTTTGGAATATTAAGATAGAAGTAGGTCAGGGGACAGAAGAATATTTTGCTTAATCACTCACTTGTTTGTTGCCTAGGGGGAATTGATTTCTTAAAATTAATAGTTGCAAGAAAGTGATTTTTTTAATTAATATAATATTTGCTAAATACAAAAGGACATATGAAATGTATATGTAATTCAGAAGCATGACAATAAAAGAAACACTTCTCAACCTGCTGTCTAACTTAAAATCTAAACAGTATCTACAGTATCCTTGGCACACCTGAGTGTGTCCCATTCAGATACTTTCTCCTGCCTTCTTCTTAGAAATGACCTTTGTGTTGGATTTTTAAATAATTTCATTGTATTTATAAAATATAGTTTCACCATAATGTACATACCTGTAAACATATTATTAATTCTACCAATTTTTGAGTTTTAAAAAATGCTGTTGTATTCCAAGTGATCTTCTGACATTTGATTTCATGTGATTCAGCATGTTATATTAAAGATTTATTAATATCATTTACAGCTGCAATGTATTCATTTTCACTATCATGTAACATTCCATTGTATAGTGTCACTTAAAAGAATTTTCATAGCAACAATATTTTTAAGAATACTGATTCAATTTCGTCATCTCACTCTAATTCTTGCAATGACTCATATCTTGTCTATCTTTTCTTCCAGACTCATTCACCTCTGAACTTTTATAATAGGCGCCAAAATTCTGTTCCTGTCTATATCTTGTAAAATTCTAATAACAGTTTCTCACTTAAATGTCTCAGTGGGCTGGGTTTGGTGACTCAGCCTATGATCCCAGCATTTTGGGAGTCCAAGGCGAGTGGATTGCCTGAGCCTGCGGGTTCGAGACCAGCCCGGGCAACTTGGTGAAAACTTGTCTCTGCAAATCAAAAATTAGCCGGGCCCGGTAGCACATGCCTGTAGTTCTGGCTACTTGGAAGGCTGAGGCGGAAAGATAGCCGGAGTCCAGCAGGTCAACACTGGGTTGGCAGTGAGTGTGCCACTGTACTCCTGTCTGGGCCATGGAGTGAGACTCAAACTCAAACTCAAACTCAAAAAAAAAAAAAAAAAATCTCAGTGGTTTCTTTCTGTCCCCAGTGTAAAATTCAGGTTGCTGAGCCTGACATCCTAGCCTATCACAGTCCCATTCCAATAGTCCTTTATAGTTTTATCTTCAGTTATGAATTCTCTCCATCTCATCTCACACACTCCTTCTTTTTTCAAACCATCAGAAGCACCACCACTCCCTCTAAACACCTGTGCTTCTTCTGTGCCCATGCCCATGAAATTTCCTTTGCCAAATAGTCCTTCTATTTTCTTTTTTGGAACAATGTGTTAGATATTATTCAAGACCTGATTTTAAAATCACCTAGAACCCTGAGCAAAGAAACTAATTATCTGTGCACTGTACACCTATAATATTTAACGAATTGCTTTTGTAATTCTTAATTTTTTTGGCTTTTTTATAGGAATAAAGCAATACATCACCACTTACAAACAGAATGCCCCATCAAGTCAAGGACCACATCCTTTTATTGTTGTGCTATACCCACTACCCCATTGTTACCCACACATGGCCCCATCCCAGTAGAAAGTTTAGGCTTGGTACCTGGGACAAGCCTACTGATGGCTGCCAAAGTGACTGGGGCCAGGAAAACTGAAATTCCATCTTAAGGTCTGTGTTTAGAAATCACCACTATCTTTTCTGATTACTGCATAGCAAATTGGATTTACCTTTTCAATTTTGCGTTATTCTTGTGTTATTTGGATTATGATGAATAGTAAGATAATAACAGCAATTAGCCTCTGGATGACTAATGGTCCCTTAAATTGATTTTGAACAATCAATTCAAACATCTTCCCGCTGCCAAATTAAAACAGGGTAGGGCAGAGAGTGTTCCACAAATATCCCCAAAAATGAAAATTAGAAAATTATGTCCAATGAACAAGGAAGGTAGCAGGGAAACTTCCTTGGGATTGGGAATGAGGGTGGCAGCACTTTAACCATTTAAACCCTCTTTCTGACAATACAAACAAACAAAAAATCTTAAAGGATCAAAGGAATTTGCTTCAAATTTTTGTTCCTAAGATGGTTATTTAAAACTTAGTGGTGGTTTTTTGGGGGACCAAAGGTAAGCCAAAACTTTACTGGTACAATGACCACATGTATACTTAATCCTGAATTGTACCCCACTCTTTAAAATAAAACACATTTTTTTAAAAAACAAAACTTAGTGGTAGTTTTGACATGAAACTAGCATTATACATTGCATTTTCAGTTCCTTCCAATCCACCAAAACCTAGTGAATCTATAGTGGGCCTGAAGTATAAGACTTGATCATGGCCACAGATTATTAGAGTCATTATGACCTCCACATAGACACTATCTCCCCACTGCAGTGGTATCTGTGACCCCCTTCTAACTACTTCATCACCATAGAGATGAGTCTCATCTAACTCCAGGCTATTGGGGTGGAAACTTTGTTTTTTTCCTAGTGTTCCAGTAGGACAGGGCAGAAGGAGGAGAAATGTAGAAAAAAAGAAAGGGAAGATGCTACCATTTGGGTGCAGAAGGGTGTCGTGTCTTCCTGGCAGTAAAATCTCTGAATTCAATGTCGGAGTTTATGATTTTGATTAGTCTTTTACTTATTCTGCAGACTTTGGAGAGTTCTGCACATAGTTTCACAGTTTCTAACATTCCCTGTTGTTTCTGACTAGATTTATTTATTTTCTAGTCCTGGGTTAATGCAAAAGATGTAGCCCTTTATAACAAAGCAAGAGGAAATGTGGTATCACAAAATATTTAATTCTTTGCACTAAACATAAGAGTAAGTTCTGAAGAAATATTAACAAATAAGCAAAACATTGAGGAACAGATTCGCTAAGAATACAGGCACAAACAGTAAAATTTGTAACAGGTCCTATAAGCAAAATTATGTAAGAGCCTCAAGAAATAATTAATTTTTCTTGGATGGTATGTGAAGGAGATTCCATAGAGCAGAAGATTTTTTATCTTGGTTATGAGAAATGTCAAACCCAGATGTTCACTGGGACTTTCTGATCCTTGAGATCTTCATAAGATTGGTTGAAGTCCCCAGTTTTGCGACCTATGAAAGTCCAAATCTCTCCTGAGATTTTTGCAAGTTTCTGAACCAGCTTATACTTTTATAGTTTGAACATGTGGCTTACCCATTTGTGTCATTTCTGCATCACATGCATTATGCCCCATACCTGGAGACTACTCTGAGTTGGGTCAAATGAACATTCACTTGTGCACTTCTTTCATCACACACACACACACACACACACACACACACACACACACACACACACACCTTCATGCATATCTATCTTTAGGTACAGAATATTTAGTGAAATATTTTGGGATCTAAGAAGAGTTTTACCTCACAATAATTCGAACCACCCCAAACCAAGTATTAAATATTCTTGGTTATAAAAATCTCTTTGTAGCTTGACTGAGGATTTTCATGGTTGCTTCTTCCTATAAAGTATTTAAGCTTTTCCTCATTTTGGGGCTCTTCTCACTTTTTCCTTTTCCACATTTTTCCAGACCTTGTCCCTCCCAGAAAGCTTCACAAACTTCCAAATCACATATATTTTACTTTGTAAGATTATTTAGCTCTTCCCAATCCCTGCTCCTGACTCAGCTCCATGCCTACCTTTGGCTGTCCAAATTTATTAAATATCTATCCTGCTTAAAATACAAGTATGATTTATAGAGTAATTATTATTTCATTGGATATACTAGAATAAAGATGTCCAAGTAAAAGTAATGTGACTGAAAAACATTTAAAAGTATTAATTTTTACTTGCATAGGAACTTATTAAATCTCTTTGCTTGGACCCTGAACCAGTCATTCTCTTAGCGTACACTCTTGGATACAGTGCCCTCCTGCTGAGAATGACACTATATTTACAGAAAACAAAAGTACAGAGTGATTCTGACCTGAGAAAAAAATGTAAAACATACACATGCTTAATTAGTGCCCCTCCCCCCCACACACACAATCACCCAAGACTAGATAAGATCCTATGAATTGGAGAAGGATAAGAAAGAAGAACCACTGAGATGTTTTATCAAAAGGAGTTTGCCCTGTTTTGCCTGAGATGGACACCAGCCACCAGCATGGGGAGGTATGCGAATGAATGGCCATCCAATCTCTATTCCACTGGTGAATGGCACATCTCATCTGTACTGAGGTGTTCTGGAGAAATACTTGTAAACGCTATAAATAAATCTATGATCAACTGACAAGGGAGACTGCCGAGTGTGCCGTGGTATTTTAACAACCTTCCCGCCAGGCACGGTGGCTTAAGCCCGTAATTCCAGCACTTTGGAGACTGAGGAAAGAGGATTGCCTGAGTCCAAGGGTTCGAGACTAGCCTGGGCAAATTGGTGAGACGTCGTCTCTGCAATATATCAAAAAATTAGCCGGGCGTGGTAGCGTACGCCTGTAGTTCCGGCTACTTGGAAGACCAAGGCAGAAGGATCACCTGAATCCAGCAGCTCTACTCTGGAGTGGCCGTGAGCATGCCACTGCACTCCAGCCAGGCAACAGAGTGAAATTCTAACTCAAACAAAAAACAAAAAACAACCTTTCCACCTCTGCAAGTGCACACAGACAAGACAGATATATTAATATATAGGTTGTATGGACTATTCTCTTTCAACAGCACTATAATTGCAAATCTCAGGAACAGACACTGAGGTCCTAGACACCTAGGGTAGTGGTAATGATGTGAAAGCCCTAGCACCATATCCTGCACATCCTGATCTCAAGCTATCCTTTCCCAAAACACACACAATTAAGGTTGAGCATAGATGAATCAAGTCAAAATAAACCATTGAGTTAAAACACTGGTGGAACATCTACCCCATTGTTTGCAGAGATGGAGTGGAAGGAAAGGGGAAAAAGCAGGGAGGGATCTGACAGATACTGGCAGTTTCTAAACACGCCATCCAGTTGATTTGTGAGTCAGATAACTAGAGTTGAAGGAGGAAGACACAGTCTCTTATTGGATTGGGAAAATGGCATCCCAATAATATAAGTATGGGCTGCTTATAGTAACTCCAGTATCAAGACTGTAGAACCCATTAGTAGCAGTAGGGGGAAAAGGAAAGAGTTGAAATTTCACAGGAAGACTGACCTTTTTCTTCATCACTTTCCTTTTAGCTTCCAGCATTCTTAGCAACTTCTTTACATATGCATTGGTCTCACCAGCAGTCACCTTTAAAATATATTTTTTAAATTTTAGTTTTTACTGATAATAAATGTACATATTTCTGTGGAGTATGTGATAATTTAATATATTTATGTATTTTATAAAGATCAAATCAGTGTAGTTAGAGATGTCTATCACCTTAAATGTTAATGAGTGATTAAATGTCTACAATGTATCAGGATTTGCTATATGCTTTTGAGTATATTTTCCTATATCTCACTTGATCATCACATTGACCATAGAACATTGACATTTTATTCCCATTTTTCAGATTACAAAAAAGCAAATCAAAGATATGAATTAATCTGCTTAAGGTCACAGAAGTAATAAATGTCAGAACCAGAATTTAAACCTGATCTTCTGATCCCAAGTTCATGACTCTTTCCACAGCAGCAATATATTCCTAAAATATTATACTTAAAATGGAAGTCAAAAGTTATTTTGTTCAGGAATTACAGATATATTCTAAAGAATGTGCCAATTCTTATCGTTCAAGACTGCCTGGAGTGTTTGCTGAGAAGAGCATGGAGACTCATCACTGGCTCAGTGGGAAAAAGTACCATGATTGATTCTTGATATCTGCCTCAGACACCTCTGCCAGGTATGTTCCAACTTTAGCTTAGTTATCTCTTCCCATTTTTACAGATGGGAAAATCGATGCTGGGAGATTTAAAATGAAGTGTCCAAGAGCACACAGCATGATGTTGGCAGAGCCACAGATTAAGTTTCCATTTCTCCTGATTTCATACCTCCTGCTCTTAGCTTCACCCTGGTCGTTCTCTCAGAATTCTCATGGGAAACCTGCCAAATAACTCATTTTTTCCCTCTATCTCCTTGACCTTGTTTATCTTTCTCATATCAGATATGCACATTATTTAAGTAAAGTGCTTGGAAGAGGAGTCCGCTGTGAAATACTAGCTTGCTATTTTTAATAAGATTCCTCAGACAAGTTTTTTGTTGAGAATCGTAGAGAAGAACATGTCACAAGGGATTGATGGGAACCAAGTGCTTGTATTGGGACCAAATGAGCAAAGAAAGAGAGGTCAAGAAATAGCCAGATTCAGCTTAGCATTTAGAAACTGCCTGGTGCTAAATTTTCTTGAATAATTTTGATCTGACCAGCTCAAAGTACTGTGGAATGGTTCATTGGTGCAAGGAAAATGGTTCATGCACTGTGTTTAAATTCAAAAGAAACAGATTGAATATCATAGTCATTCACTGAAATGATATCCATTTAGTGGTAGAAATAAAGTATGTATATGTAAAATGAAGTGGAAATTTGAAGAATCTATCCAGATAACTCCGACCGGAAATTATTCTATAATAGTACTTAACTCATGGGTGGTTGTAAAATTAAATGAGACAATGCTCATAAAGTATTTATCCAATGCCTGGAAAACAACAATTGCTTAAATATCAATAAATAATAATAGTTTCAAAATGAGAAAGTGTTGTAGAGTTGTGTGGGGATGTTGCTAATGCATGTATGTGTGTTTGCCCTCT
The DNA here is from genome assembly GCF_000164805.1 of Carlito syrichta. Lineage (NCBI taxonomy): Eukaryota > Metazoa > Chordata > Mammalia > Primates > Tarsiidae > Carlito > Carlito syrichta. The sequence continues at coordinate 334,003 of NW_007252782.1, read as the reverse complement.
CTGAATCATCTGCTTGCCTAACTCAATAGTCCTTGTGTTATAGGACACATTTTAAAAAATTCTTTCCATAGCTATAAACGGAGAAAAATCCCACTTTAAACTGGTATTGCTTGTTTTTTTTCACTGAACACAGGCATCTTATTAAATCTTCTGGTGTTCATGAGATACAACTAATGAATATTTTTAGTTTGGAATCGCTGTTCATGAAACTAAGTCACAGAGAGGTTAAGTGATTAGCCCAAGTCACAAAGTTATTGAAAGTTTGAGCTATAATGAAAAATTGGGTCTCATCACTCTCAATTCAAAGTATTGTACGTTATCTCCCCTTTATATTAGGATCCAAAATACTTCTGCTCTCCAATCCCTTTTTCTCCCATTGTCTATTCCTTGTATCTTCCTTTTTTTCTCTCTTTCTATTTCTTATTCTAATTCAAATCAACAACTATTTATAAAATTTCTTTCATGTATCCACTAGTGATCACTGGGCCATGAATAAAATTTGGTCCATATTAATGATAAATGCTAGAGGTTTCTACCCCCACCCTTTTCTTTTGTATAGATTTTGTTCAAGTCATCATTGCTTCCTTGTTTTGCATGGGGGAAGAAAATTCTATCCCAGATTAGAAGAATAAATCCAGACTACCTAGTGTACTCATTTCCTTGCCAAGGATTAGTAGGATCTTGTGACTCTGGACAATGCCAGGAGATCTACTTAAGCCTTCAGAGGAAGGTTTTCTTTGCCAAGAAGATTTTAGAAGAGATGTTCACTTTCTTGTACTGAATGTTGGAGTATGGAAGGGGAGCTAAAATTGCATCTTCTTTGTTCCCACAGCAAAGCCAGAGTTTTGTCATTCCAGGGCTGAATTTTCTGGGTTTCCTGGTATGTGAAACAATTTCCCATTTGAGTTAGGATTTTCTCTAATTAGCTGCTGGAGGCCTCTTAATTGGTAAAGTGCCCTCAAGAAGCTCTGTAGCTCTTGTTATTGTTACAGTGTATGGTTACTAGTACACACTGTGGGATAAGACTCAAAATGGAATGTTTCTGGCCCTTGCTGACTGTGCAATGTTGGGCAATTAGTGATTTTTCTGTGCTTGGAGTGCTTTCTTTCTCTCTTCCTCTTCATTGTCCAAATAGTATATATCACCTCCTGACAGACTATGCATTTTATTTGCGTACACATATGCATATATGTATGCCTTTTCAAATATTTTTTCTTTTTGTAATAAAAGTTTTATGAAGGCAGGGATTTTTATCTGTATTATTTACTTCTGAATCATAGAGCCTGCCACACTGTGGAAAGTTAATAAATAATTGTTTAGTAAAATAATTGATTAATAAATTAATATATGAAACTGACAAATATATGATAAGATTGCTGTGATGACAAACTTAGATAACATATGTAAATACTTTGAAACTGCCTGGCATATGATTATTAAAGCATATAGCGACAACCAACTTCTCTAAGTATTGAACAATATCTATTACTAGTTCTAGTATAAATATTTATTGAAAGTCATCAGTCGTGTCATGTATCTTATAGAGATGATAAATGTCTTTTGCTTTAAGTTTCTGAGTTTTCAGGTAATTTGTTACATAGCAATAGATAACTAATATACTTCCTATATTTCCACCCCTCCTAACTTTTTTCCTCCATGCTCTGAGCTCTCTTTTATCATCTCCAGTTTTTATTTACCAAATATCTATTTTCATTCAACTAACATTTATGTGCCACCTACTTGTTGGCGTGGTGTTAGACATTGACAGAACTGTCAGGACCTGCAAGATTCCAGTCATGTCAAATTCCACCTGCTTCAAGATGCCTCTCTGGTGTTTTGTGAGGTACACTGGTCTCTTGAATTTTCACAGCTTGGAACTCTACAGCTTTACATTAAATTTTAAGCATTCCTTGAATGCACTATTGTTGTTTCAGCAATCAGCATCAGGAAGGAAAATCTCTAATACTTATGTATCCTTCCAAATAAGGTGATGTTTCAAAACTGTATAGAGGTGAGGGGGGCAATATCTATACATGAGTCCATTTGATTATCTCCAAACTCACATATCTCTTGCTACTAACAAGCCCATATGCTAATCATGACACGTTTTTGAATGTTTATTTTATGTCACAATTTTTATGTGCATTATGTCATTAAAATTTCTCAATGATCCATTTTGGAAGACACAGTAATTATACTCCTTCTTTAAGAAAATAAAATAGAAGCTTAAGTAACTTAACCAATGTAGGAATAGGTGAAAACAGAAATTGCATGAGTAGTCACATACCACAATTTGAATGTTAAGCCTTATTCTAAATTATTATGTGCATTGCACTCCTTGTGACAGAAATAATTAGATTATGAAAAAGGAGCAGCCTAGGAATGTGGAAATTGATAATTTAATCTTAGTGGTTCCTTTCTCTAATACCTGAGTGAATTTGGCCAAATTTATTTAATTCATTGGGTCTTAGTGATCTTATTTTTAAAATAGGAAAAGGTTTACCTTTTTTACTACCCTGGATTTTCTATGAGGCTTAACATGGGATAGTGCATGTGAATGAACTTTGAAAACTAGAAGTCATGACACAAGAGTATTTATTCATGCACTCAAAAATCTGTTTTGTTCACTTTCTATGTGCTAGACACTATAGTAAACACTGAGGACACAGTCCTTAGACATTGCCTGCCTTAGTTGAAATTATAATCTGTTGGGGGAGAAGATATACTATGAGCAAACAAATAAATACAGTAGATAGCATGGCATTAGAAAGTGGTTCATATTATAACAATAACAGCACAACAGAGAAAATGATAATAAAAATGGGGGGTAGATAGAGGATGTGGTGAAGAGGGTAATACAAGCTTAATGAGGTGATGGGGAATGTCTGAATGAGAAGAAAATATTTTATCATACAGCTGAAGAAAGTGAAATAAGTTTTTCAGATATATATCTTCCAGAATAAAAATAAATCTAACAAAAGAGCACATTCAAATGTCACATAGTAAGAGTATATCTAGTGTGTTCTAGAATAACAAGGAAACCGTTGTGGCTGAGTTAGAGTGAGCTTGGGAATAGTATTGGAAGTGATATCAGAGTTAGCAAAACACACAAAAAAGACAAAGTAAGACCTTGTAAATCACTGCAAAATCTTTGGCCTTCACTCAAAAATGGGCATTTATTGAAGGAGTGATGTCATCTTTTCAAAGGGATCTCTGGATACTATGTCAAAAGATGCTGATATTCTGGGGTTGAGTGGTAGTTGTAAATAGGCGAGGAGTAGTCAGGTTTAGGGCATACTTTGAAGATAAAGTGACCAGGATTTGTTGACCAATAAAATGTAGAATTATGAAAAAAGATACACAAGGATTTAAAGACAGCACAGGCATTTGGCCTGAGCAACTGTCAGGATGGTGTTTTTATTTACAAATATGAGAAGCACTGTGAAGAGCAAGTTTGATGGAGGCAAGATTAGGATATAGGTTAGGGTTGATGTACTGATAGGCATCCACAGGAGATGATTGCTAAAATTGGCTGTGGCAACCTGGAGCTCTAGAGAGACATCTGGACCTAAGATTTATACTTAGATGTCATTAGTATAAGATGACATTTAAAACTATGTACTGAATGAGATCACTAAAAGAGTAATTGTAGATAGAGATTTTTTAAAAACAGCTCTGAAACAGCCAGTGTTTAGAAATGAGAAGATAAAGGGGGTCCCAGAAAAAAGACACTGCAAGTGTTCAGTGAGATAGGAAGAAAAATATAAGGTACTTATCTTGAAATAAATTAGACCAAACATGTTTCAGTAGATCCTTACGCAGTGTAGTTGTTAAGGGTGCCAACTCCCTGCAATGGAAATTTTTGTGTAACTTCTGACTCCCCCAAAATTTAACTACTAATAGTCTTCTGTTGCCTTGAAGTCTCATTAGCAACATAATCAATTAACACATATCTTGCATTTTATATGTATTATATACTATAATCTTGCAACAAAGTAATTTAGAGAAAAGAAAATATTAAGAAGAGTATAAAAATATATTTACTATTTACTGAATGAAAGTGGCTTATCATAAAGGCCTTCATTCTCATTGTCTTGATTTTGAATAGACTAAGGAGGAGAAGAAAGATGAGTGGCTGATCTTGGTGTCTCAGGAGTGGCAGAGGTAAAAGAGATGGAGGAGGTGAGGGGAAGACAAGAGAGGTGGGTATACTCTAAGTAACTTTCAGTTTTAAAAATTCATGTATAAGTAGACCCACACAGTTCAAAATCATGTTGTTCAAGGGTCAACTGTAAAAACTAAGTCAGTTGTTAACATTGAGTCAATTAAGATGATTACAAATGGAATATTGTATTTAGCAACAGGTATGTTGAGGAGACCTTAAAGAGATAAGAAGTGTTATTGTTATTACTGAATTTAAGGAGGAGAAATAATGCCTAATTTGGAGTAAAAAAACTTGGGTTCAAGTAAAAGACAGAGACAGAGAGAGAGAGAGAGAGAGAGAGAGAAGGAGGAAAAGGAGGAGGGAGGAGGAGGGAAGGGGTGAAGGAGGGAGGGAGGGAGGAAGGAAGGGAGATAAAAACATGAATGCTTTTTCCACAGAGTATTTTGATGATTGAATGAAATAATGAAGCTCAACATACTCTGTGGAACATTAAAGGATATGCAAATGCCAACAGAAACATCACAGTCATGGGGCATATGTGATTATTAAGTATTTATAACTACTTATATGCTCTCAAAGACTGCTCAGACTCACAATCCCCGCCAAACACACACATACACACACGGGGCACACAGAATCTATCAATAATAGTAGAGACTGAATATATATCATGAAACTCTAGCAGGTTTAGGAGTTAAGCCAGCCTGTTGCAGTTCTGGTGCTGCTGACATTACCAGGCGGCATTAATTTAATTCCACTCAGTTATGCTTTTAAATTTGATTTGAAAAATATGTCATAAAATGCTATTGAGAAGTGCAGTGCTGCATTCCTAAGCAGCTGGGAGCCTGTGTATGTTCTGGGAATCCTTGAGAGAAACGGACTGACATCATGTTGTGCCTGTAGACTTTAGGGAGTTTACTCTTTGCTGGGATCTGCCGACAGAAGCTTGCGGATCCAGGATTTCTCATTGTTGAGAGGAGATCAGAGACAAAACATACATATCTAGGTAATGAGGAAGAGATTACAAAGAATAAAAGAAGGCATATGAAAAATTATAATCTTAGTGAATAACAGGAAATGTTTTAAAATTTTTACATACGTTATGAATGAGTTTATTTAAAAGCTCTTTAGCTCATTTTTTATAGTGTGTCATCCATATTCCTTTCTCAAGTCTCTTTTATGACATCAGTTTCTCTATGCTTAAACTGAAAGTGACAAACTAAATCAGTTGTCTCCAAAGAAAGACAAACGTCCTTCAAAATGTGTCACAATAAATAACTAGGTTGTGGAAAGAAAATTCTGGGATTTTTATTTATCTTTAGTGCATCTTTTAAAATGTGTATTCCTTGTATGTGTTTTTAATGCAAATAATATAAATAGCAAGTGAATAAATAAGGCTATATTGGAAGTGTATCCCCCCTTCATATATCTGCCTCTTTTATCAGTTGATTGACTAATTGATTTATGTACACTGATAGAGACTTGCAATCAAAATAATCCAGAGAAGTCTTGCCTAAATGATATCTCAGAGCATTCATAGCTGTTTTTTAAATGATTTTGTGCTCTGATCATTGTGATTGTCTTTAAAAAGTTAAATTGTAGTTTTATTATTAAATTGACTGCTCAGTTTTTGACTTTTTGATTATTAAAATTAATCATAATAAACCTTTTTACCAGGAACTTAATAGAGGCAGTAAAAGCTGTCTCAGTTTCCATATCTAAAAAAATAATCTAAAATACCTTACATGAAATCCCTGAGCCCTAGCTCTGCCATTTGTTTGCTGTGGAAGATTAGACTAGTCATGCCAACCCTCTGATCCCCATGTTCCAGGCTATTGACAGAGAAGTTTGGAATTCTCCTGATGCAGAGTTCAGCTCATAGGGTACCTCAGCTAGGTCTTCCCTGACCCCACCCTCAAAGGGATAGCTTCTTCCCCTGTCCACAGTAACTCTTTATCATACATACTACTTTATTTTTTAATAGATCAATAGCTATCCAAAACAGTCTATTCATTATTTTGTTGATGTGTTTATTGTTTGTCTACTCCAACTGGAATGTAAGTTCCATGAAAATGGAAGGTGCACAGATGTACCAGAAGGCAAATGAAGTTTAACCTTTAGGACTCCAAAGAGTTTGTTAGCAATGTGATCATATGTTTTGGATTTTGGGGTATTTTTCTCCAGCATAAAAACAAAAACAACAACAACAAAAAGGAACTCCATTATATAAAAAAGACGACTGTCACTTTTTACTCCGAGACTCCTTCTGTTATACTTTATTTTGTGTCGAGTGGCATGGGCATTTTGGCATCAAGATAAAGGGAAATTTAAATTAGTATATTTGTGGGGTTTGGAGGGGTACGTTTTTGTGTTGTTTGTCATAACTTCTGTCTAGTTATTATTAGCAAGATTTCACAGATTATTAAGGGGCACAGCTAAGATTCAAAAAGATATTTGTCTGCCTCTAATGCTAATGATCTTAGTAATAGGCCTCATTGCCTTTTTCTAAGTTTAGTGATAAATTAACAGGTATCTATTGCCAAAAGTTGTATGATTGTATATTTCAGTCACTTGTCAATTCCATCTACCTATTCATTTCCAATCTACCTATTCATTTCCAATCTACCTTCCTGAATTGCAAAGTATTTCTAGATGTATAAACCATTTTTGTCCTGCTTGTTCATTGCATGCTATCTGCATTGTACTTATTTGACTCTGCCTTTGAGACCATGTCATTGTGCATCTCTTTCATTGGTGAAAATCACATTACTTACTCAGTTCTTGCTGATTTGCCATGAACTACAAATATCAACAAAGTTAGCATAAAATAATAATACAACCAAATACAATATGAATATGATGACAAACTGGTAGTGAAGCATAGTGGTATTATCCAGCAAGGGGAAGGATCATGGGTGTCCAGTTGGTCGACCCTGGGCTGGCCATGAGTGTGCCATGGGACTCTGGCCTGGTGACAGAGTGAGACTCCAACTCAATAAAAAATTTAAAAAAGGAAACATGGTGGTATTATCAATGTAAAGACTATATAAGATTCATCCCTGCACACAATAAAACTGAAATTCTCTGAAATTTTAACACTCATATGTCAAAGATTTGGATAATATTTATTCAAACTGATATCAATGTTAAAGATTTATTTACTAATTTTAATAATAAATTGTGAAATGGAATAAAACATTCAAATTGTCATTTAGAAAATATCTAGTTGGAGGAAAAATGAGTTAATTTTCTAATCTCTATTTAGAAAATAATATAAAAACATAATCATACAAAGAGATCAGCCAGATGTAGTGACTCATGACCATAATTCAGCACTTTGGGAGGCAGAGGCGAGAGGATTGCCTGAGCCCAGCAGTTTGAGATCAGTCTGAACAATATGGTGAGACCTCATCAAAAATTTTTACAAAATAAACTGGGTGTGGTGGCACATGTCTGTAGTTCCAGCTACTTGGAAGGCTGAAGCAGAGAATCATCTGAGCCCAGTAGGTTGAGAATGCAGTGACCGTGAGAGTGCCACTGCTCTCTAGTCTGGGTGACAGAGTGAGACTTTTACTCAAAATAATAATAAAAATAATTAGAAAAATTATGCTGCTTTTCTGAGTTTTGTAAAATATTTGTCAGCAGATAAGCTTTATAATATGTTGTGATGTCTTTTCAAATTTAAGTAAAGATTATTTTAATGTGTAAATTTGTGGGATTTTTTCTGTTCTTTTCTTAAGGAGGGCCCTCAAATTACACGAGCCACAAAACCTGGGTTCGTCCCTGCAGCAGACTTGATTTCTTTTTTTTTTTTACTAAAAGTTATATTTCTAGCTTTTGTAATAAGGAGAGTCAAAAATGCTTGAATAAGCCACAAGATGTTCTGAAAGAATTTATTTTCAGTTTGATTTGCTGTTTCTCTCGAGAGTCATATAATAGAAACTTTGACCCTTATTTCTTGAAGGCTACTAAGAATTGTTCTAATGAGATGTTCTCTTGGTGAGAATTGTAGAATTCACTTTTAAGAAGCACCCCTTTCTATTCATAGGCAATACTATAAGACCCTTCGAAGTTGGACTCCATGTACACACGTACCTCTTCTTACTTGTCTGAGTTTATGAGCTGAGATACACTTCAGGCTTCCCTATGGGTCAAACCTTTCTAAGGTCCTGGATCCCAACAGTAAAGCAGGCCATACAAGAGCCTCCCTGTACTTGTGGTTCTGTCTCTACCAATATTGCTGCCCCTTCCCCTGAGTCTGACTTCCTCTTTTGTACCATAAAACACAGATCACAGATTTCTTGTCCCGAGTTAATAGTCTTGATTTATTATGAACTTATATTCTGCTCCAATATTGGACACATCACTTGGGAGAGCCATAAGGGCAGATTATGTCACTCATTTGTAGGAACAACAATAACAACAAAAAAAGCAAACCAAAACATTTTTTTTCTTCATTTTATCTTCATTCTTTGCAGAATAAGATTTATACTCCTAGTATAAAAATCAAGGTTCTTATCTGGCTTTAACTACCTGTTCTGCTGGACTTTAATTTATAATGAGGTAATATTGAGGATGGTACAGCAACTGTGCCACCATTGTAATAGTGTTTGGGATGACTGAATCTAAGAAATATCTTCACATGCATGTTAAGAGCTACAGTCTTGTCTGATTATTCTCTGAATTGCATGTAATGGCGATCATGTGCATTCTTTTCCTCAGCATGGTTACATGTATCACAGTTTCCACAAGGGGAAGAGCTAAGTTCACTTGATCTTTGGGATGACCACAGGGATTAGAAAAGAATACTTCGCACAAGACATAGGTACTGAGTGCCCATTAAATGAAGTCTGTAGTCCTGTAGGCACAGTCCAGACTTAATCTGTCTGGATATAACAATATATTTTTATGCCTGATACAGTACCTGACATGCGGAAGAAGAAAGTGGAAAGGAGTGAATTATTAATTCATTTAGGAAGTTTATCATTATCTTCATCTTTTCAATTCAAGTATCTCTAAACACAATAATAGTGATACATAATAATAATAATATAGCCATAGAGTATTTTCTTCAAGACAGAGACTGTGCTAAACACTTTAAAGACTGTTATCTTGAAACAGTAGATTGTCTCGTTTCTGTTTTACAGATGAAACCAATGTTTAAAGAGATTACATACTCACTCAAAGTCATACAATTATTAAGAGCAAAGCCAGGATCTGAACCCTGATTTTGACTGATTTTAGAGCCAGTATGCTTTATTATGACTATATCATGTCTTGTTTTTCAGCTAATTGAGAAAGAGTAATTTATATGATTTGGACTCGTACATTTCTTTCTTCACCAAAGATTCTCATATTTGACTTTATGCACACCAGATATCATCCCCATCTCTTTGATAATCAGTTAAGACTTCTTTGCAGTTAATTGTTATTTTCCCTCTGTTGCTGTCCATCTCCGTCCTTCTGACATAAGTGGAGTTACATCTTCCTTGCAATTTCCAATCTCAACTAGCACAGGCTAGTATACTCAGCTATGGGCTCGGCAGGCCGACAAACTAACCTTGGCATAATGAATGACCTGCAACTTCGGGATGCCTCTGGAATGCCAAGTGACCATAGCTCTGTGCCTCTGGAATGTGGAATGGCCCCAGCATTAGCCAGGTGACCCACAGATGCACGCCACTGGAATGAAAAACAGATTCTAACTCCTAGAATACCAAATGTTTGCTCAGAAAAAAAAGACAGGAAAATGCAATGGATAAGCCTTCCTGCTAAGGAAAAAGAAATGGTAGTGATTGACTTTGCTACTGTGAGTTCTCTCTGCTAATGCTAATGACACTCCAGTCTGAGTCAGGGCAATTTCTTTGAATTGCCCACTGAAAAATGTCTGACCCTTCCCCAAATCACAGAATCAGATCTCTTCCTGTGGGTAGAAATGTGCTCCCCTCATTTCTCTCCAAAAAGAGGAAACAGAAAGCTTGTTTCCAAAATTCATTTTCCCAATGCATTAATTTGGAGTTACAAAGCTTTGCAATCCCTTTAGAAGGCATCGGCAGCTACAAAGTCCTATTCTGAGTACGCAATTCCCTGGTGAGGGAGCCTGAACTCATCGTGAAATTTGACTGTAAAGGAAAAGAGGTGTGAGGATATTTGCATCAATCATACTCAGTAACTGGGATTTTAATGAATTTCACTCCTGCTTTTTTCTTCATCTTTTTTTTTTACAGTGTCATCCCTCTGTGAATATTTCCTTTTTCCTCTCTTTCATTGAATTTCAATGCATTAGTTTTAAAAGGAAGATTTGCAAACTGAGTATTAAAACTCCAGGGCACTACATCTCCAAAATCTATAAGACGATAAGAAGATAAGAGACCAAACCCACTTAAAGCATCTCTCCTGGAGTCTGTGGAACTTGCAGGCTCATTTATAATACCCCTAAGCCGGAGCAATCTGCCCACTCCCCCCAACCATGCCTGTCTAATGCAGCCAGATAAACTTAGCATTAAAATTCCTCACACTTTGGCAAATGAGTACCCAGGAGGCTTCTGACTCAATCAGGGCTTGTTTTACTTACAGTGTAGTACTGAGAAAGGCCATAAACTCCAGCCTGACAGATCCGTAATGCTCATTTCAATATGCTTTCCCTGTGTGTGGGCTTGCTGATGCATTTTCATATTCCGCCAACAAAATATAACAAACATTAACGACATGTGGTAAATCATCATTGGATATACTGGGTCCTGATGAAGGAAATAGTTGTGGGTAAATGAGATTGTTTGGTTGCCTGGTACCACTTTAAGGGTCTGGAATGATGCATTATCCTGGGGAAGATGCTGACAGTGGAGGGGAAGGCAAGTCAGTTATAGAAGGACATAGACACTCTTACTAGAGCAGATGGGTGTTGGAAACTTAGGAAAACAGGATGAGACTTTAGGTATCATTTACTTAAACTAAGTAATCTGGTGTGTTTTAAAATCAAGGCCCAGAGAGGGACTGTGAGAAGCCCATAGCTGTACAGCACATACATGATTCCTGAATCGCAGCTTAGTGCTCTTCTGGTTGGTGGATTTGATTTGTTCTTAAAGATGCCTTAAGAGATTATTTAGACAGAAAATATGAAGGAAATGTCCCTGTGACTCAAGCTCTCCATTCATCAATAGGAAAATGCATTGCTGAGCTTGATTTTCCATCTAGCTGAAGTACTTGGATTCTTTTTATTGAGTGCATTAAGGGACACTAAGAAGTAATTTGTGTATGTGTCAGTTGCTTTCTACTGCAATCTCCAAAACACAAGAATAGTTTCCTTAAAATTGTCACACATTACTAATGACCCATTGTCTATATAAAATCTCTATATATTTTTAAATAAATTAAAAGAGCTATGAATATATTCTTTATTTTATTGAGTAACTGTGGTCAGTAAGACTAAACGTGTACAAATTCTGATTCACTGAGTTACAAATCAGCTGTAAATAGATTGGGACCAGGCAGCTAGTATAGCCTCAGTAGAGTAAAGGAGATCAGAGTCAGCTTCCTGAATATAGTGACATCTAAACTGAAACCCGAGGCATTGGCAGAAGTAAACCGATTTGAGAGTGCTATTTAAGTGTGTTCCCAAAATTTTATATGTTGCAAATGTAACTCCCAGAATAATAGGTTGATTGGAGATGGGGCCTTCGAGAGGTAATTTGGCTTAGATGAGGTCATCAGAGTGGAGTTTACATGATGCAACTGGTGGCTTTATAAGAAGAGGAGACACTCTCTTTCCTTCTCACTGTGTGATGCCTCCTGCCATGTTGTAAAGCAACAAGAACATCCTCATAAGAAATGGAACAGATGCTGCTGGCACCATGATCTCCGACTTTCCATCTCCTAGAACTGTAATAAATGCATTTCTTTTTTTTTTTTAAGAAATCACCCAGTTTGCAGTATTCCGTTATAGCAGCAGAACATAAATGAGGACATAAGGAAAGGATAAGGATAGAGAAAGAAGAAGGAAGGGCTAGAAATAAAATAGAAATTCAGTGTGCTGCATATCAATTGTGCATTCTGAAATAAATGAAGATAACCAAGATCAGAAAAGCAGAACAGGTGACTACAAACTAAAGGCTTGTAATGAGTTTGGAATGCATTCTAAAAGCAAAGACAGTTGAGAGTCACTGAAGAAAGTGGTATGACTAAATTTTTTTTAAGGAAAACTGATGTCTGAATATGCAAGGAGCACTGATAGTTACAATAGTTTATTAATGTCATATTTTAAGATAAGTAAATAAATACATAAATAAATCAAACTGGAAAATACAATCACTTCTAGGATATTTTCAAAGAGTAAGTCTCAAAATATAAAAAGAATCATCTCAGCAACAACTTAAGGAGAGTTAATAAGTACAGCTGAATAGAAGCTAGTAGATTTTGATGGGAATTTAAAGCTTTGCACACAATAGTTGTACAATGTGTATTTGGGATCATTGGCATTCACTTTATACCAATTAAGAATTCTGTAAATGTTGAACTTAGTGTTAGTCCCATTCTCTTACTTCATAAAGTTTTTATCTTGTGGGAAAGAAATAATTAATAAGAACTGCAGAGAAGAAAGTATAAGTGATATAAACTTTCTGCACAGCCAAAATGGCTTAGAAAACTACAGAGACAAAAAGTACCCTGTTAACATCTAAATTGTGAGTAATGTAAATCTTTAAAATAGCTGGAAATGTTTGGATGGATGTGAAATCTCAGGACAAAATGAAAGAACTGGATCATTAACTGGGCTAGAAAATATCTACTACACACTTAAGTACTAAAATTGAGTGATCTATAATGCTATTCATTTAGAAGTAAGCATTTTGTAAATGTTACAATTCTTCCAAAATTTATCATTAGGCTGGCCTCATTGGCTGGAGTTAGTTGAGATTTGAGTTTAACAATAATATGTGAATAGGGCTAATTATAAACTTAGATAGTTCATGCTGTATTTGAAGGTGGGTAAAAAGTAATATTGCTATTAAGAGATAAACTACAATGTCATAATAGACAAAGTGCAATTTTGGAATAATTCATAGGTCATTTAAGATAATATTTAATGTTTAGTTTTTTAAAGATCAATGAGTTAAGTGATGATCTGTTTATCAAAGATTGGCTTAGTTATTTAACAAGTCAAGTATATTTACTGACCACCTTCCAAGTGCCTGATACATAATTTTAGGTAAGAAGATAAATAATGTTCCTGTTTTCATGGAGTTTTCAACTCATGAAGAAGACAAATTATAAAAGCATAAATAATAAATAATATAATTATAGACAATGTTGGGAAGAAAATAAAATAGAGGAATAGGATGAAGATGGAAAATAGAGGAAGGGGGTATGTGGTAACCATGAGAATATACCACTCAGATCTCCAAGTATGTAAAATTGCTACCTCCAGATGCTATTACCCCATCTGCACACAGGCCAAACTTCCCAAGGGCTATCTTCAGCCAACAACTAAGCTTAAGAAGAATCATAAGCAGTGTCATTCTTAAGAGGGATTTGAATTTTCTGACACACAAATTTGGTCCAAGGACTCACTTACAGACGTGATGAACTTTAAGTAAAGTCATCATAAGGTATTTCTAACTTTTGTTCCTTCTTTCTCTCCTTCACTCAAGTTCAGAAATACATAGTTCTCATATCTCTCTGGGCTCCTTCTCCATCTTCTCTCACATGCATTTTTCCTGATAAATTTCTTGTATGCTTAATGGTATCTGCTTCTTAGAGACTCCAGTCTAAACATAGAGTCCTGAGCTAAGATGAAAAGCAAGATCTCTCTCAACATATGACATTTAAACAAAAAGATAAGGAAGTTTTATAAAGATTTGGGGGGAAATATTCCAAGGAGAGGGAAGAATTTGTACAAAAGTCCTGAGTAAACACACACAAGTGACCGAAAAGAGACCCATGTGGCTGAAGCACAGTGGGAATGGAGAAAGATGATACCAGCTTAAAGTAGTTCTGAGTTCTTATGTGGACAAAAAGTTGCAGCATCTTCATTCCTGGTGAGGGAACATGTAAAATCTATCTGAAAACAAACTCCTGCCTGAAGTCAAATGACTGTTCTTATTTATTTTTAGCTTTAGAACTCTAGACTGTTAGGGGTGACAAATCTGAACCAGAGGAAAGAGCCATGACTGACAAACCATGAGAATAACTGCAGCAAAGGAGCTGTGATCAAGTTAGAGACTGGAGCTCCTGATGGAACCTAAGGGAAGTCACAGAGTATTTCATATTCACCCCGAGCATAGCTCATTTAAGAAATTCAAAACCTGAGTGTTGCTGTCCCTCTCTATCCTCCATAGTCTGTCATTTATTCAGTCTCTGATTAATACCAGGAATCAGAGGCTGGCACAATCATATGCTATGAAACTATAATTTCAGGACTCTATGTACATCACAAGATAGATAAATAAGCATGTTTCTTCCACTACCTGTTTTGGGTCTTAATTGATTGAGCATCAAATGCATGTGCTAGAGAATCAGTCAGGGAAGTAAAATGTAGTAGAGTATGCATCTACAAATCTCTATTTGCATATACTCAGGTCTTTATATTTTTGCAGTAGGACGCCTTCCACATATTATATTCAAGATTTGGTTTTCTCTTTTGTAAAATAAAATAATCATGCCAGATATACTTGTCTCACCACAAAGCTATTGAAATATCTGATAGAGCTTAAATAAAACAGTAAATTGCAAATGCTTACCATCTCCCTTCCCCTAACTTCAAAACAAAAATTTGGCTTTCCTCACTCATTTTTTTAGTACATTTACACCTTCTAAGATGAACTTTATCTTTGTTGGCTCCTTTCTCTGGTATTGATCCTGGTATTATTTTCCAACTTTATGATTAAAATTTATCATAGACAGAAGTAAAATAGTGGAAGAAAAAGAGGTAAGAAAGTCTACGCAGACTAGAAGAATGAATATTTCCTTTGATTTTACTTGAGATTCTCCAGGAAATGTTTTAAATTGCAAGATTATCTGTTATTGCTGCACTATATTTCTCTGAATAAAATGCTATGTCAAAATTATATTATGTAAATTCAAGCTTTATTGATTACAAATAAAACTATAAAGCAGGTGGAAAACTATTTTGGTGTCATTAGAATGACAACCATCGTTATATTGGGGAGCTAGTATGTTTGATAGTCAATTTTAAACTTCAGATCAGATAACGTAATTTCAGATCCTGGCCCTGATAATTAATCATTTTGGGGACTTGGTCAGTCACTTAATTGTCAGTTTCCTCATTAAAGAGCAAATAATATAAAGTTTGCCTACTTCCCAAGTGTGTTATAAGTATCAAATGATATTTAATATGTGAATTGCTTTGTTGTGAACATACATACAAATGCATACATAAAATCTTTGAAATATTCTTACAGTTGGCACTTTTTTAAAAAAGACTTCAAGAAAGTTTGAAGTTTTCCTCTGGTAATTTTGTTTATTTATTTTATTTTCTTAGTTATGCATTTAAAACATATAAGGTTTTAGCTGGACTCGGTGGCTCAGCCTGTAATCCGCGCTTTTGGGAGGCTGAGGTGAGTGGATTGCCTGAACCCACGGGTTCGACACCCGCCTGGGCAGTGAGACCTCATCTCTACAATAAATCAAAAAATCAGCCGGGTGTGGTAGTGCATGCCTGTAATTCCGGCTACTCGGAAGGCTGAGGTGGAAAGGATCGCCGGAGCCCAGCAGGTCGAGGCTATGGTGGCCAGGAGTGGCCACTGCACTCCAGTCTGGGCTACCGAGTGAGACTCCAACTCAAAAAAAATTAAAATTAAATTAAAATTAAAAATAAAATATATAAGGTTTTGATAAAAGTGGTATACACACACACACACACAAACACACACACACACGATCTGTAGCTACCACAAGAAATGACCCCTAAAAACCTAGAATTCATTTATAAGCAATTCTGTGTGAGGGAAGACACCCCAAAAAAACAGAATTATTTTTTGGAGGTCAGGTCCATTGTAGTAAAGGCTTCCCTCGCTAGGTAAGTGTTCTAGGAACCCTTCGGCTGCGTGCGGCTTCAGTGAAAATTTTTGCCATTCTTTCAACACATTTGCCCATTTCATGATGAGCATTTTACATGAACACCCTGCTCACATTGCACTGAGTGATCAGCAGTTTTTGACCAAAACGGCATGACCCCCATGCCCCACCCCTCCCTATTTACCAGATCTCATCTGGACAACTTTTGCTTCCCTGAATGAAAAGAGTCCTCACAGGGAAACATTTTGCTGATGTGAAAGAGTGAAAATGACAGAAGCACTAAAAGGCATCAAAATTGAAGAGTTCAAAAATTATTTTGAACAGTGGAACAAGCATTTTGACAGGTGTACTTCATCAAACAAGAGTACTTTGAAGTTGACTGAAGTTTAAAAATGTAAGAATAAATATGAGAGAGGGCCCCCAAAAAACCAAAATTATCTTTGGTGGGCAAGCCCTTGTAGTACAGGCTTCCCCTGCCAGGTAAGTGTTCTAGGAACCCATTGGCATACTTGTACTAGCTAATGTTGTTGTGAGAGGTTATGCTTGGCTGCAGTGAAATTATTATCAATATTATTATTATTATTATTGCGATTCTTTCAATGTGTTTGCCCATTTCATGATGAGTGGTTTACATGAACAATGTGCAGCAGTGAAATTTTGGAGGCTGACTCTGATCTTTTTTCCAGAATCATAACCAAAGGTGAATCTTGATGCTATAGTTAAGACCCTGAAAGGAAACAGCAATGTAGCCAGTGGAAAAATATCACTTCCCCATGACCCAAAAAAGCACGACAAGTGAAGTCAAATGTGAAAACAATGATCATTTGTTTCTTTGACGTGAGAGGGATGGTGCACTTGGAATTTGTTTCTCTGGATCAAATGGTCAATCAAAGTTTTTATCTAGAAGTTTTGAGAAGGTTGCATCAAAATTTTCCAATAAAACAAAAAAACAAAAAAAAACCAAGTTGTGGCAAACAGGTGACTGGTTCTTCCACCAGACAACATTCTTGCCCACACTGCACTGAGTGTTCAGCAAGTTTTGACCAAAAAATGTCATGACCCTGGTGCCCCACCCTCCTTATTCACCTGATGTCATGCTGAGAGACTTTTTTTGTTTCCTCAATGAAAAATAAGTCCTCAAAGAGAAGCGTTTTGTTGATGTAGAAGAGTTGAAACAAAAAACAACAGAAGTATGAAAAGGCATCAAAATTGATGAGGGGAGTATGGGCCCTTTAGAAGTCCAAACATCACCTGCATGCAGACTTCTTAGGTAGTTAATCATCACTTGTATCCCACATATTTATAATAAAATAAAATTTAATTTTAAAAGTTGAGCAGTAGAAAAAGTGTCCCAATAGGTGTATTGCAGCAAATGGAGAGTACTTCGAAGGCGAGTGAAGTTTAAATGTGTAAGAATAAATACACAATTTTTTATAACCAAATTCTGGATTTTTGAGGGTATCCTCTGGTGTCTTCTCAACCATGCTGTGTGCTATGCGAGTCACCTCTTTGAGGACTCATTTTGAGAATGAGGTTTTAATATTAATACCACTTGGGTGATATTTATTAATTCCATAGAATTCAAGACAATGCTACAATATATGAGAAGTAGCAGACATAAGAGAGCAGGAGGAGGAGAGAGAGAGTAAGAACTAGGAATATTCAAAAAAGTAAGAAATCAAATGGAAGTAATAGTAAACACTTATCATTGAATAAGATTTAGTAAATGTCAAGCATTTTTTTAAGCTAGTGTGCACATATATGAGTACAAAAATGGACATACTTAAATGCACGTGTGGACACACATACATTATTTATTTCTAATAACATCCCTAAAGTAGGTAAATTAGTATCCACATGATATCCTATCTCCAGAGAACTGAGGCAAAGAGAAGTTAACTTGCTTAAGGTCATATTGCTAGTGAGCAGGGGAGCTGGAATATGAAT
Organism: Carlito syrichta; assembly: GCF_000164805.1. Taxonomy (NCBI): domain Eukaryota; kingdom Metazoa; phylum Chordata; class Mammalia; order Primates; family Tarsiidae; genus Carlito; species Carlito syrichta. The sequence continues at coordinate 315,861 of NW_007252782.1, read as the reverse complement.
TTCAGACGTTTGCCTCTTAGGTTTATACTCATGATCATTATCATCTACTACCTGGATTCAAAGAAGAGAAATTTTTAAAAGAAAAAAAAAATGGGCCTTAAAAGATAATGCAGTGATGAAGGGCTCATCAAGCAGAAGAAACACAGTGAACCGAAGTAAGGAGGTGTCAGCAGTGCAGATGACTCAATGGAGGAAGATAGTAATAAATTGTTACTTGTTGGCCATATAGGATGAATAGTCTAAAATGGAATCTTTTTTCTCATACTATCATCCAAGACTCAAGGGATATAATGGTACTTAGTCATAGAGTAGCAGAAATTGCACTGATGGAAAATGTCATCAGTCCCTACTTTAATTACAAATAATAAGTTTGGGAACCATGGGGACTTGAAGCAGAAATAGACATCTATGACTGATGGTGCTCTGAACTTGTATCTCCTCACATTTGAATTCCACATGGCAGTGACTCTGGAGAGCCCAGACAGTGAGGATATCTTCCAATGCCTGAGATTTCCTTGGAGATTGAAGTCTTGTATAGTATCAACTTTCTTCTGTTTGCAGCTCTGAGGATTCTCCGCAATCATTTGTCCTTGATCAGAGGTTGGATCATCCTTCTTCCCTACTCCCTAAGCACAGGGTCTGGAACACTGAAGCAATCTGACAACAAGTGAGTTGACAAGATTCCAAATAGTCCCTCTCTGTGGACTTCTTGTTCTCACACTTTCTGGGTGGGAAATGTCTCTACTTTGCAAGGGCAGATACCAAGTGTTGAATTTTCTGCTAACGCAGTTAACAAGAACTTATTGATCACTTGCTGAGTATAGAATGTCAAATGAATTGTATTGGAAGATGTAAAATAATTTTTTAAAAATTGTGGTATCTACACAAGTGTAGATACTAATTGGAGTTGAAATCATCCATGGAACAAAGAATGGTTATAATTTAACAGGACAAAAATGCATAATTATTTGTTATATTTCATTATAATTCTAATTCTTTCATATCAATAAGAACAAAGGGAAATGTGATAACAAATGGTTACTGCATTCTGCTCTTTAGATAGTAAACATCCAACACAGAACAATGGAAGCCAAGAACCTAATTTGATTTGTTATAAAACCAATGTAGGTAAGTACAAGTGCACTTTGTTGAACAGTGGGCAGAAATAATCAATCCTATGTCATTCGTGACCCATGTCTTGAGCTTAACATATCCTGATCCTGATGTTAATAGGATCTTCTAGGAGCAAACTAATTCATTCAGATAGATAGATAGATAGAAATATAGATAGATAGACATATTTATAAAACGTAAGTTTGGGAAGATGTTTAGAACAAGCAGAAAATGTTTAGTGAGGTGCTGGTATAGAATGCATCTATGTGGAACAATATGGTATATACATATATAAGTCTATCAAGGACAGCTTCTTGGAAAATGTATGTTTTGAACTTGTTCTTGTTAGTAATGAAGGATGTATAATAACCCAAAGGTAGGAAGACATTCCAGGAAGCATTTCAGAAAATCTGGGATTCTCTACAGGCTAGTTTGACATCAGGGCAGGGTTAGAAGGTTTAAATATGAAAACAATAAGAATTACTATAAAATATGTGTAATTGTCTTGGAAAGGAAGACATTGAATGTTTGGATTTTTCCCAGTTGATCATATTTACAAAACAAAATTATTATACAGAAATTGACTCTGATTCCAAGGTAATTAAGAATGACAAAGTGATATTTGTTTAATTAATAGATATGAAATTTTTCTGATTTGTTCTGAGAAAGTGGAATGGAGTGGAGAGAGGGAGAATGGGAGAGAGAGATTGTGTGTTCAAAAGTAAAGTCTCTCTAAAATAATCACAAATTATTGATTTTTTATGTTTCAATGAAGGAATGAGAACCTAATTAATAAAGAAGACAAGAGTGAGACAAAAAGATGAGGGAGAAAAATGGAAAGGAAGAAAATAAAAGAATATATAAATAGAAGACCAAGAGAAAAAAGAGAGAGCGAGAGAATGAAATGAACATGCACAGAAAAAAAGCTTTAAGGACACTCAACAAAATGATGACGGGACATGCCAAACTGTGATGATCACCACAAAAGTTGGCTCCTGAAGGCAGTTCCATGAACCTCCTCAGCCGCTGCCTACACAGGGGGTGGCTGCTATAGCTGGTCCCACACAACAAATAGCCTCCATCACACTATAGCCTCCGCAAAGGATTACAGCTGTTTGCTACCAAGTGCTGAACAGCTGCTGATGCTGCGGCTATCGGCTTTGGCCCCAGGGAATTCCCAGCTCCCTCCTCCACTCCAGGCTGCTGACAGCACACCAAATGCAGTGGCCAGCAATATCACTGGTTCCCAGTACCTGATGCCAGACAAACACCATCATCATCTGTCATAGTGGATCATCTACAGACCCAGGTGAATGGAGAGAAAGGACGTGTGGAGAGAAAGGATCAGTGAAAGAGGAGCCGCCAACCGCAGTCATTTTCCAGACAGAGATTCGCATTGTCCTGCCCATCTCTGAGCAGTCTCTACCTTGTTTTCTAAGGTAACCTCACCAAAACAGGAGACAGAAGCCCCTCCTCTGCACTGAATTAGACACAGACAACTCAGTCCTGTGTGGCAGACCTCTTAGGCAGCAAACCAAGGGAACCAACCCAAGCTATGAGTAAATCTATCTGCCTGCAATGAGAGCAAAGGGGAGGGGATAGAGATCAGAGCTGAAGAGACTTTACACACTCAGGAAAGACACCAGAGCTAGTCTGGTTTCTTATTTTGATTTTTGATTTTATGGTTTTGACTGTTTGTTTTGTTCACTTTTGTTTGCTTTTTGATTTAGACTACCTGTTTGTGTTGGGGAAAAACACAAAAAAAGGCATGATTTTATTGGACTGCCTTTGTGTGATTACTGGTATACTTTAGGGAATTTTTTTGTTTGTTTGTTTATTACTCTTTTCTGCCCTTGTGTCTCTTTTCAGTCATTAGTTGGTATGTATGACTGTGTTCCCTCTTACTCTTCTCTCTCCCCAACTTCCTCTTGACCCCACCCTTCTTCCATTATTTTCCTTTTTCATACCTCTTTTTGTTCCAGGGAGCAAACCAAAACCCTGCTGCATGGACAGATTGTAAGGCAGTGGGAAGTGGGTTCCAGTGTTCCCATACACCTGTTGGTGGATACTGGGATCTACTGAAAGATTCTGAATCACAGCTTCCCCCTCAATTAAATCTCAAAACTGCAAAAAGTACGGCCCCCAACCCATAGTCCAGTCTCAAAAGTGAACAAAGCCAGAGCACCCTCATAAGGAAGAACAGGAGCTTGAATAAAAGGAAGCAAAAGCAACCCCACCTTCCCTGAAAAACAGAATTAAAGAAGGGGAGAAAAAGGGGAAGAGAAAAATCTACACAAATGAAGAAAAACCAAAAGAAGACTACAGGTCTCTTACAGAACCCTGGGAGGTCAGACACTGAGAAAACTGACTTTGAAATGCAAACAATGAAGAGCCCCTAGAATGACTGATATCAAACTACAACTCAGATATCAAGGAATTAATGGAGAAATTTAAAAGAATTGAGGAGAGACAAGAGGAAAAAATAAAGGAGTTGATAACTAAGATAATAGTAGTAAAGAATAAATAAATAAATAACAAACTAATAAGCATGGAGAGCAGAATTAGCCAAGCAGAAGAAAGAATCTCAGAGTTTGAGGACCAAAATATAGAACTAAACCAAACTGTCAAAAACATAGAAAAGAAGCTTAAAAAAACAGAACAAAACCTTCAAGAGATGAGTGATTACTTCAAGAGACCGAATCTAAGAGTAAATGGACTTCCTGAGGCAGAGAGACAGAGACCACCCTGGAACAGACATTAAATGAAATTATTCAAGAAAACTTCCCTCATCTCATCAGTGATGTGAAAATTCAAACACAAGAGATTTAGAAAACCCTGGCAAGACAACAAATGAGAAGACCAACTCCAAGACACATAATAATTTGCCTAAACAAAGCAGATATAAAAGAAAAATTACTAAAGGCAGGAAAAGTAAAAGGTCAGATTACCTACCATGGAAGACCAATCAGAATAGCAGCAGATTTATCTAAAAAAATCCATCAGGCTAGGAGAACTTAGAGCCCTGTCTTCAAGTTCTAAAAGATAAACAATTTCAACCTATCCAGCCAAGTTAAGCTTCATCAATGAGGGAGAATTAAAATCTTTCCCAGATATCGAATACCTAAGAACTTACGCTGCCACCAGTCCACCTCTACAATAAACACTTAAGAAAGTATTAAACATAAAAGAAAAGAAAAAAAGAACACAACATTTTTCACAAGAGTACAGGAAAAAGATTAAAAACACAATGAACGGATGCCAAAACCAAAAGAAAGACAACAAACAAAGAGGAACAACAACAACAACCCTATAAGAACATTATGATAGGGATCAACTCTCACATTTCAATAATTAGCCTGAACGTGAATGGACTAAATGCACCACTGAAAAGACATAGAATGGTAAAACGGATAAAATATCACCAGGCAACAATATATTGCCTCCAAGAGCCTCATCTCGCTAGAAAGGGTGCCACAGACTCAAAGTAAGAGGAGGGGAAACACAATTTCAGGTGAATGGAGCACAAAAGAAAGGAGGAGTTGCGATCTTAATCTCAGAAAAAATACCCTTTAAGCTATCAAAATATTTTAAAAAATACAGAAGGCCACTACATAATGATAAAAGGTTCAATCCATCAACAAGAAATATCCATACTAAACATAGATGCACCCACCATAGGAGTGCCAACTTTCATAAAGCAGTTTCTAGGTAAACTCAAAAATGATATTGACTCTAACACTATCATAGCTGTGGACTTTAATACCCCACTCACAACCCTAGACAGATCATCAGACAAAAAATCACCAATGGGATCTGGAACCTCAATGTGACTCTTGACCAATTGGATTTAATTGATACCTACAGAACACACCACCCAATGACAACAGAATATACATTCTATTCGTCACCACATGGAAGGTACTCTAAGATTGACCACATACTTGGCCATAAATTAAGCATAAACAAATTTCAGAAGATCAAAATTTTGCCATGCACCCTCTCAAAACACAGTGGAATAAAAATAAACATCAACACCAACAAGGTTCTCCCAAAACCCACAAAGACATGGACACTAAACAGCATGATGCTAAACAACTCCTGGGTCAATGATGAAATCAAAATAGAAATTAAAAGATACCGGGAAACAAATAAAAATGAAGAAACATCTTACAAAAATCTCTGGGATGCCATGAAAGCTGTACTAAGAGGCGAATTCATATTTCTACAAATGCACATGAAAAAAATGGAAGGATCACAAATTAACAACTTAACAAGTCACCTACGAAAGCTGGAAAAGCAAGACCACCAAAACCGTAGCCTCAGCAGAAGAATCCAGGTAACCAAAATAAAAGCCCAAATCTGGGACCTAAAAGACAAAAAGATAATACAAAAAAATCAGCAAAACAAAAAGCTGGTTCTTTGAAAGGATAAACAAGATCGGTGGTCCCCTAGCTAGACGGACCAAGAAAAAGAGAAAAAGCCCAATAATCACAATCAAAAACACAAAAGATGAAGCCACATCTGACCCTTAAGAAATACAACAAATCAGTAGAGACTACTATGTACACTTGTATGGAAAAAAACTTGAAAATCTTAAGGAAATGGAGGACTTCCTGACATCACACAACCTGCCTAGGTTGAAACAAGAAGAAATTGAGACCCTAACTAGAGGAATAACTATCAAGAAAATTGACTGTGTAATAAGAAAACTACCTACAAAAAAAAAAAAAAGCCCTGGACCAGATGGCTTTCCAACAGAATTTTATAAGACATTTAAGGAGGAATTGATACCAATCCAACTGAAAGTATTCCAGGTGATTGAGAAAGAAGGAACTCTCCCCAAATTATTTTATGAAGCTAACATCACGTTGATACCCAAGCCAGGTAAAGACCCAACAAAGAAGGAGAACTACAGGCCAATATCTTTGGTGAACACAGATGCTAAAATTCTCAACAAGATCCTAGCAAACCAGATTCCACAACACATCTCAAAAATCATTCCTCATGACCAAGTAGGCTTCATCCCTGGGACACAAGGCTGTTTCAACATTCGTAAGACCATAAATGTAATTAAATACATCAACAGACATCAAAACAAAAAACACATGATTATATAATTAGATGCAGAAAAAGCTTTTGATAAAATCCAGCATCCCTTCTTAATAAAAATCCTCGAACATCTAGGCATATGTGAAACATACCTCAAAATAGTAAGAGCCATCTACAAGAAACCCACAGCCAGCATACTCCTAAATGGACAAAAATTGGAACCTTTTCCCCTGAAAACTGGAATAAGACAAGGATGCCCACTCTCACCCCTCCTGTTCAATATAGTATTGGAAGTCCTGGCTAGAGCAATCAGAAAAGAGAAGACAATCAGGGGTATCCAAAGAGGAAAAGAAAAAGTAAAGTTATCTCTCTTTGCAGATGACATGATTGTGTACCTTGAAAACCTAAGAGACTCTGTCAAAAGCCTCTTTGCACTGAAAAGGACTTTGGCGAAGTCTCAGGGTATAAAATAAATGTGCAAAAGACAATTGAATTTCTTTATACCAACAATAAACAAACAGAAACCCAAAGAAAAAACACAATCCCATTCACAATAGCCACAAAAAAAGAAAGAAAGAAAGAAAGAAAGAAAGAAAGAAAGAAAGAAAGAAAGAAAGAAAGAAAGAAAGAAAGAAAAGGGAAAGAAATACCTTGGCATCTTCCTAACCACAGATGTGAAGACCTTTATAATGAAAACTATAAATAAAACACTGCTCAAAGAAATCAAAGATGACACAAACAAGTGGGAAAATATCCCATGGTCATGGATTGGAAGAATCAGCATTGTGAAGATGTCAATCTTACCTAAGACAATCTACATATTTAATGAAATACCCATCAAATTACCAGCAACATTCTTCTCAGATCTAGAAAAAACCATACAGGAATTCATATGGAAACACAAATGACCAAGAATAGCCAGAACGATCCTCAGCAAAAAAAAAAAAAAAAAAAAAAAAACAACAGCAACAACAAAAAAACAAAGCAGGAGGTATCATACTACCAAACTTTAATCTTTACTATAGAGCTACAGTAATAAAAACAGTCTGGTATTGGTACAAGAACAGACATATAGACAGAATTGAGATTCCAGAAGCAAAACCTCAATTTCTCAACCAACTCATCTTCAACAAAGCCTCCACCACCCACCACTGGGGAGTGGAGAACCTGTTCAGTAAATGGTGCTGGAAAAGCTGGCTGCCCACATGCAGAAGATTCAGACAGGACCCCTATCTATCCCCATACACAAAAATTAACTCTAAATGAATCAGAGACCTAAATGTTAAACCTCAAACTATAAGAACTTTAGAAAACACAGGACACACCCTTATGAAAGTTGGAACTGGTATCTAATTCCTGAGCAAAACCCGAAATGCATAGGCCATAAGAGATAAGATAGACAAGTGGGACCTCATTAAACTGACAAACTTCTGGCAAACCAAAGAAACCATCAAGAGAGCAGGGAGGCAGCCCACAGACTGGGAAAAAGTATTTGTCAACTCCATGTCTGACAAAGGTCTAACATCAAGGATCTGCAAGGAACTCAAACGTGCTGAAAAAAACAAACAACCCCATTACAAAGTGGGCAAAAGATATGAACAGATACTTCTCAAAAGAAGATATGTGAGTGGCCAAGAGATACATGAAGAATTATTCAACATCACTAGTCATCAAGGAGATGCAAATTAAAACTGCACTGAGATATCATCTAACTCCAGTCAGAATAGCCATTATCAAAAACTCAAAAAATAACAGATGCTGGAGAGGTTGTGGCAAAAAGGGAACACTTCTACACTGTTGGTGGGAATGTAAACTAGTACAGCTTCTGTGGAAATCAGTGTGGCAATTCCTAAAAGCTCTAAAAATCAACCTTCCATATGACTTCACAATTTCCCTAGTGAGAATATACCCTGAAGAACTCAAATCATTCTTTAAAAAAGATACCTGTACATGTATGTCTATCGTGGCATTGTTCACAATAGCAAGATCATGGAACCAACCATGCTGTCCATCAGAAGAGGACTGGATTTTAAAAATGTGGTACATATACACAATGGAATATTATGCAGCCATAAAAAGGAACAAAATCATGAATTTTGCAGCAACCTGGATGGAATTCGAGCTTATAATACTAAGTAATCTCCCACAGAAACAAAGAATTGAGTATTGCATGTTTTCACTCATAAGTGGACCTTGAACAACTACCATAATACTATAAGAAAAGGATTGACAATGGTGGGAAACTATGGGGGTGAGACAGGGAGGGAAAGGGAGGTGGGATTAACGATAGTCAATATCTGTCTGGGGAAGACAGGGCATACCTCTTCCACAAGGGTACCTTTGAGAAGTCAGTTGAAGTGCCTCTTGCAGAATTCTCATCATAGAGACAGCAAGCATGAAATCTACATTCCACTAATATGACATATGTGACGGTTGATATTGAAAACTGGGCATGGTTCTTGGCTTCCTGCTCCCTTATTCTATTAGACCGTAAGTTTGTTTTACTTGCCTTTTATTAAATTTCATTTCTGTTTTAGATTCATCAAGTGCCCATGAATACTGTTACATGGACATATTCTGTAGGTGGTGATTGGGTCCCAGGTGGCCCATTCTCCAGATGATGAGCACTGTACCCTATAGGTAATTTCTAATTTCTGAGCCCTAATCTCCCTCCTCACATCTGCCTTTATTGGTGTTCTCAGTGTCAATTATTTTCATATTTGATTTGTGACCATTTAGTTCCTGCATATGAATGAGAACATGCAGTGTTAGGTTTTCTGTTGCTGAGTCAGTTCACATTGGGATGATGATCTCCAGCTCTATCCTTGTTGCTGCAAAGGACGTGATTTCATTCTTTTTTATGGTTGCATAGTATTCCATAGTGTATATATACCACATTTTGTTTATCTAGTCAATTGTTGGTGGACACTTAGTTTTTATCCATTAATTTGCTATTGTGAATAGTACTGTAGCTAACATGGGCATGAATAGACAATTCTCAAAATAAGACACACAAACAGCGAACAAATATATGAAAAAATGCTACTTGCTAGAGAAATGCAAATTAAAACCACAATGAGATATCACCTCAAACCAGTCAGAATGACTATTATTAGAAAGTCAAAGAACAGAAGATGCTCCTTGTGGGTGTGAAGATAATGGAACACTCTTTTATTGTTTCTGGAACTATAAACTAGCTCAACCACTATAGAAAACAATATGAAGACTTCTCAAAGAACTACAAATTAAATTACCATTTGACTCAGCCATCCCATGACTAGAGATCTTTCCAAAGGAAAATAAATCAATATTTAAAAAATATACTTAGTAATCATATCTTACTTTCAAAATATTTGAATTCATTCTCTTAGCTCCATTCCACCATTTCTTGTCTTTATCAATATTATCACTCGCAAATCACTGCAATAACTTTCTCAATGGTCTTCTTACCTCTGGTATGAACTCCTATCCCTAACCTCTCACTTCTAATCTGTGAGTGTTTCTGTGGCCAAGAGAATCTTTCAGAACACAAATCTGATCATGTCATCTTCTTGCTTTGCTAACTGTTGAATAGCTCTTCATTGTCCTCATATAAACTTCTAGTACTTTATAATGGGCCTGCATAACCTGGCCCCTACTCAATTGTTTAGTCTTAATAGTAATCGTTTCCCCTTCCCCTTACAATCTGTACTCCATCCTTGTTCAACTTCTTTCATTTTCTTGAATGTACAAACCTTTGTTTCCCCTAGTAGTGGGACTGCCAGGTCAAATGGTAATTCAATTTGTAGTGCTTTGAGAAGACTCCATACTGTTCTCTATAGTGGTTGAGCTGGTTTACAATTCCATAAACAGTGAAAGAGTGTTCAATTTTCTCCACACCTACAAGGAACATCTGTTGTTCTTTGACTTTCTAATAACAGTCATTCTGACTGGCTTGAGGTGATATCTCATTGTGGTTTTAATTTGCATTTCTCTAGCAATTAGCGTTTTTTCATATATTTGTTGGTTGGTTGTGCTTCTTGTTTTGAGAATTGTGTATTCATGCTCATGTTAATTGCGGTACTATTCACAATAGCAAAATCATGGTAACCACCTAAGTGCCCACCAACAATTGACTAGATAAAAGAAAATATGGTATATATACACTATGGAATACTATGCAGCCATAAAAACCCTCTGGGTTTTTGCATTCTTTTCTCTTAGAACACACCCCTTCTTCTTCCTCCCCCCTAATCTCACTCCTATTAATCTCTATTATTTTTTTCCCCTTGCCCCAGGGCTGCTTTAAGTGGCCCTGTAATGTTTTCACATTTTGCCCTGTCACTTCTTTGCTATTAGTTTTGTTTCTATTTTTTCTACATACTTATATATTTCAGTGAATTCCAAAGTAACAGTCTATGTTTGTCCTATTTATCATCATTTGTCAGAATTTAGGTACATACAGAGTCCAGCACTAAGAAAGAAATTAACACTTATACATGGTTTGATACACTTCAACCAGACATTTTAAAAATCCTCTAACTTAGTGTTTTGTAGATAAGCAAAGATTTTGTGTTCAGAGTAACAACTAGTTGAGTTGATTTTTAAGAAAAAAACTCCTCAGAAAAAAAAATATGTATTCCTACATGCCAAATATTATTGCAAGTGTTGGCATCCTATATGTGTGATATCATTGTTTTATGGAATTAGTGAGTTGTGGTTTCTGGTTAAAAACCTCAACTATGTTATTTAAATTCAGCCTCAGTTCCTTTGTATTTAAATGGGAGTTAAAAAAATCAAAGAATTAGAGAAAATGTGTGTATATCATCTAACACAACACTCGGCATATAGACGTTTCAAAGTAAGTATATGTTCTAGATGGAACTGAAGTAAAGTGAAAAATCACTTACTTTTACATTCAACACATTTCTGTCAAGTTTTTGTTTTGTGATAGGTATTTGACTAGACTGGAATACAAAAACCCCTGTGTAATTCCACCCTTAGGGCACACAGCCTAAAAGAGATGACAGAGATGGTGACCGGATAATATGAAGGACCATGTGCCATAACATGTCATAATGTGAAAAGTGTTTTGAAAAAATAATTAGAGAACTCAATAATGGCAAGTGCTCTCGGGGACATGGGAATATGAAGCCGCCATCCGTTGCTGGATGTAGAATCAATGGATATTGGCCTTCTGGAGAATATTCTAGCTGTACCTAGTCCATTTAGTGTACAAACAGTCTTCCAAGTGTCTTATCTTGGTATATGTTCAAGAGAATTTTCATGCATGTACCAAAAGGAATGAGTAGAAGGTTTCTATTGTGGGATTGGTTTATAGAAGTGTAGGAACACCTCCTTGAAACTTTAAGCAGGTAAAATATAGCTACTGCACATCACAGAGTACCAGAAGTCATGAAACACCACGTACTAAATATGCACATAGCAACATGGATTAGTCTAGAAAACAGAAGAAACAGAATTAGAATCAAAACAAGTTCTTATTCGTGCAAATCAAAAGCATACTAACCACAGAATAAGAACATACATACAAAAACTCATAAACAAAAGTGTACTCATAAAAATAAATTAGAATAACTGCCTGTGATGTGGAGAGAAAAATGGGGATACATTGGAATAAAATGATTAAAGCTGGATCAGATTTTTGTAAGGACAAATCATAAAATTTGTCATGAATTGAGAGTTATGAGTTAGCCAACCCTACCCACTGAGGAGGGAAAAATAATGAACACACAATTTTTCTTTGGGTGAAGGGAAAATTTCCATAGAGTAGCATTTATTCATTTAACAAATGTTTATTTCGTGCTTACAATGTGTCCTGCACTATTTGCTAAGGAAAAACAAAGAGCAGAATAATTTAAACACCTCAATCTAATGGAGCTGAGATTTTATTGGTGGGGAGGCAGAATATAAAGGGAGTATACAAATTAATATACACTACAATTTTACATGGCAGAAATGCTGAGGAAAGATACACCAGTACGAAGTTAGTGAAAGTATGGGAGAGCAGGTAACAATAAAATTAAGGAGGCCAGAGAAGTCCTGTCTGAAAAGGTGAGATTTGATCTGAGACGTAAATGATGTCAAGGGAGAGTATCTAAAAGTCCAGATTGGGGAATAAGTAGAAGACTGTTAAGGCAACGATGAGTGAGCAAAGAGTAAACTTATGGCCTCCATATATCAAAAATAACAGTATGGATAACATGAAGGAAAAAGAAAAACATGAAGGAGGGATCAAAGGGAAGGCATGAACCAAACCATGCAAGGTCTCGGAGGGCAAAGTAAAGGTTGTGGGTATTATTCTGAGATGATGAGAAGCCAGTCATAGAAATTAGCTGAGCAACGACAAAGACTGACTTACTTTTAAAAAATACTCTCTTAGGTTACAGTTAGAGATCCTTCTGGAAGGGCAGGAACAAGAACAGAAGTGAAAACATCAGTCATCCAGGTAGGAGATTTGGTCGGATTGGTTTGCTATGATCAGAGCTTCAGTGGAATATTTACTTTGTTTCAGCAGACAAGCTCAGGAAAGATGATTTAAGCTGAACAACATCATTAGAACCAGCTCAAAGATGTGAACTTTTCAAGTGACTTAGGGCATAGGGCAAATGAAGTAGGAAGGAGACAACAAATGCAAGAAAATCTGAGGCTAGGTTAGGAAAGGCTGACTTGACAGGCTAAAATGCTTAGACTCTTTCCAGCAGGAAATGGGACCATCGAGGGAATGGACTGATACAACATTGGCTTTTATATAAAAATTCTGGAAGACTTGTAAATGATGGTTTAGAAGAGACAGAAGGCAAGTGGTGAGCAAAACTTAGACTAAAATCAGAGCAGTTTCCAAGGATAAGAAAAGACATGTTCATGTAATTGCATATCTTAGGTACTTAAGTGCTCTGCATAATGGATATAATTATACCTACTGCATTGGTTTCTTATAATGTTAAATAAATTAGTGCATGAAAAGTGCTTAGAATAAAATTTGACACATGTTAATTCCTCAATAAGTAGTAGTTACTACTTGTATATTATAAATAGTATTGACATCATTTCTATATACTAGTATTATTTCTATGAGCTAGACATTCAGGGGTTACACTGAAGAATATATACATGACCATTATTTGCTTGGGGAAGATGTTGTTAAAGGAGCTAGTGTCCCAAGTAACTATTATTCACAGCAGACCTAAATTCTATGATGGTGGTACATATATATGCATGACTCTTTAGAAGAGGGGAAGTCTGAAGAGTAATTAATTCTACAAATAATAATGTTGTGGAACTTTTTCTCAGGGTATAGAGGAAAAGGATTTGAGAAGTTCCTGGGTGAAAAGGCAGGAACTTCAAAAGAGCAAAATGTGGTGTGGCATAAAGTTGAAAATAGACTTTGAAGTTTAGCAGATGCTGAATCCTGGCTGTATCATATCTGAACTTCAGTTTCCTCATCTTGAAAAGTATATTGAAAATCTTGACACTTCCCTAGTAAAAAATTAAAATACTGCAGGTGAAATGCATAGCATGACACGTGATACAACCTAAGAGAACAACTGATACTGCTATTACATTGTGCTTATGATCATGATTCAGCTGACTTACGTGCAGAGCATTATTATCTTCCACCCACTGATTTCTGTCTTCCTTTATACGTTCTCTTTTACCCTATGCAAAGGGCAAATCCTGCCCTGACATTTGTACTTTGTTTCCTTGGCTTTTCTTGTTTTTTCCTCCATATTGAAGAGATCTTTCTTACAGATGAAAGGGAGATTTAATGTTCTTAAGCATTGTTACCCTCTTTTGTCTTAAAATTGTGGCATTTTGATGTGATTGGTACAGACTTCTAGAATGGAAGATGCTCTATAGAGTTAGTACAATATACAGTAATAATCTAGCAGTGAATCATTGTCAAAATCCCAACCCTTCAATGAGTCAGAGCATCCGCTGCACATGTTGGAATGTTCAGAAATTTGTGCAGGTGTTTATGAGCAACATATGGTGAAATGGAAATTTGCTTTAAGGTAACAAAATCTGTTTTTGTGGTCTTTCTTCTTTACTCCTCTATCTTCTCATGTTAAGACCATTCAGTCAAAATACTTAGAAACAAAAGGACATTAACATGTGACCATTATTGGGATGGTAGAAACTATAGGAACAAAGGATTGGTGCAACTCTATAGTTCAACTCTTGCACATTGCTGTGTGGAGTAATTTTAAGTAACTTTGGGAATAAGCAGCTTAGTACCTTCTAAGCCTCTCATCCCATTCAAATGCAGCTATGACTGCTCAAAATTATTATTTTTAATTATTTTTAAAAAACTAACCTTAAAATATATCTCTCTGTAGACCCAGAGTTCTCAAATATTTTAAAATACTGAGCATATTGCCCTCAGTCCGTCTTTTCTTAGGCTTCTTGTTAGTTTCTTGCTTAGCTTCTCTTATTCAACCGTCTTGTCATTCTCATTTAAAATCCTCTCTTGTTGTTGTGTTTGGGCGCTTATGATGGACACAGAACTGATTCTCAGGTGCTCCTCATTCACTTCTTTTAGTTACAATGAGTAGATATAAAGTAAAGGCGGAAGCAGATTAAGCAAATTATCTGAGTTCATAAAATTAGTAGGAAACATATAAGAGATTCCAATCCAGGTCTACCTGACACCAGAGTGTACACTGCTGACAAATGTACTATACTGCCTTCTAATGCACGCTTTAATTGAATCTTCTTGTACAGACTCAAAACAGAATTACTATAACAGTAATAATACTAATTTTACAATTATGACTAATAAGAATAGTTAAGATGTATTGAGAACAAACTGATCTAGATTCTCAAATGTCTTAACTGTTATAATCGTCATAACAACTTTGAAGTAGATTCTCATTTTACAGATAAGGAAACACAAGCAGTGAAAGACTGAGTAACTTACTTCAAAATTGTACAGCTGCTAAGTGGCAGATATAAAAACCCAAAACTTGAAAGTCTGCCTCAAGAGCCTATCATCTGAAGTATTATACTATAACCCCAAATCCCCAATCTTATATCTCTTAATACAGTCTAAGTTAACATACACTTGTGTCAGTACTATCTCATTCTTGAGGGATGTTGAATTTTCAATGACAGTGCGTGTGTCTCTCTGTGTATGTTTGTATATGTGTGTGTTTTGTTTTATAAGAAAATGTCTTATGCTGTTAAACCCCATCTTCCCCATACTGCCATTTTTCAGTGATTATTTTTGTAGGTCAACCATTTATCCTTATTACAGGCCAGATTTAAGGATTTAGCCCATTGGCTCAGCCTGATGAGACTTGTTTTGTTCCCTCACTGATCATTCCCTATCCACTTTCCAAACTTCATGTTAATTACAAAAATGATAAACATATCTCCTAGCCTTCATCTAAATCATTAAAATAGTTTGCACATAATAGAACTTAGACATTGAGAGGGCAGGGATTCTTAAACTTCTAGGAGCTTCTTCATTCTTTAAACATTAGACAAATATTTATTAGGCAAACTTCATGCTATAGCCATCATAATAGCCATAATAAATGCAAATTTTAGCTAGAATACATAATTTTCTTTTTTTTTTTCTTTTTTTTGTGAGTTGAAGTCTCACTCTGTCGCCTAGACTGGAATGCAGTGGCCACTCCCGGCCACCGCAGCCTCGACTTGCTGGGCTCCGGCGATCCTTCCGCCTCAGTCTTCCAAGTAGCTGGAACTACAGGCGTGCACTACCACGCCCGGCTTATTTTTTGATTTATTGTGGAGATGAGGTCTCGCTGCCCAGGTGGGTCTGGAACCCGGGGGCTCATGCAATCCACTCACCTCAGCCTCCCAAAGGAGTGAGATTACAGGCTGAGCCACTGAGTCCGGCTGAATAAATGATTTTCTCATGGAATTCTCAGCTCACAAGTATGAGAAATACATTAATAAGGTAAAGCAAATTAATAATAAATATCCTGAAAGGGCTATACAAGCAAAACTTTCCCCTGAAAAACCAGATCTCATTGAGATCTGAACAATAAGCTAGACTAACTGGGCAAAAAAGATAAAAGGGGGGCTGATAAACCATTTAAATAAATTAATTTTGCCTATAGATGACTTGTTATTGGTTGAGCCATTGTTTTAATAAGATGTGAAATTGATGAAAATAAGTGTTAGAATAAAGCTTAATGATATTCTAGTTCATAGTTAATCAAACTTGATGCTTTCTGGGATATAAGGACTGTCATAAATTAATAGTGCTCTGGTTTTGAAAAGTTCTCTGGAACTAAACAATTTGGAAAATTTGAAGCTAATCAAATTTGAACTAATTTTCTAACTGCAGAACTGTTCATTCTACATTACATTTAAGCATTGTGGGAGAGTTATAGAATAAAATGTTTTCTAAACTTATTTGAATAATACTCTCTTTTTCTGTGCCATGTCTTATTTTTTTTCTCCAATTTCCAGAATATAGTTTGAGAAACACTAATTTAGTTTAACTCAGCCTCTCAAATCCCAATGCATGAAATATTTCTAAAACATTTCTATCAAATTATTATTGAATTTTTATTGAATAGCATCAATACATGAGAAATTTATCCAGTCTTTTTTTCAAACAAATGAAGTGCTTAAGACTCTGCCTCATTATCTTAGTCTTGTGAATGTATCTTATTTCCTTTGTTAGTCCATTAATACCCAGAAACATCAAAACAGTAATTGTATTTTGTGATTTTCGGGGAAGAGCTGTATATTACACAGGTGAACACTAGATTGCAACAGACTGTTGGTGCCTGAGTTAGTCATATTTTATTTTTATATGAAAGCTACTTGGTGCTGTACAAGAACCATTTTCTAAACTTCATTAATAAATAAAAAATAAAGAGCCTGCACATAAATAAATGATGGAAATGTCTCCATTGGTAATTTTTTTAATTTCTAAAAATAGTTCCAATCTTTATCTACAAACTTAATGCAGTTAGAAGAACCACTGAGAATGTCATTATGTTACATGTTTGTCAGTAGAAGTGGGGAGACAGAGGGGAACCCTATCACTTGAGACATAAAACATAAGCATCAAAGATTTGTGCAGATCATTTACTTAATGAAATTATTTACAATATTTTTCTTAATTGCTGTAGATTGTGTAATGTCAAAAAGGGGCACAATTTATAGACCAAAGTGCAGAAAAATCAGATGGACTTCTGGAGAAGAGCTGGTCATTTTAATATACTAATATATGATCACTGTTTCCAGAATATGCTTCTATTATTACTCAGATGTCACATTAAATTATTTACATGTCTTTCTCACTACCAGCCTCCGAGTCTTTTTTTTTTTTTCAGGTAAGACTTATTTTTCCTTGTTTTTCATTGTGACAAATATCATATTCCAAGAACTGCACCTCTAAGACCCAATAGAATTTTATTCATGAAAATCCAATCATGAAAGTTTATTCAAAATCACACTTCATGATGATATGAGCTCAATGGAAGATTGAAATTAGCCCTTGTGAGGGAGTTTACACCAAGGAGATTGGCAAGCACTACAAATTACCACCTTCTCCACTCTGGTTTCAAACATTATTAACACAAAACCTCCTGTATCTTATACAGTTCCTTTCCAGCTCTCTTTCCTTTTCTCTTGGTATTCCCTAGTAAGCACTCAGAGGATTTGGGCAGTTTAGAGCTTTCCTCTTTAACCTTGGTTGATTCTATGCTTGACCTAAAAAAAAAAATCTGTAACTTTGTTATTACTCTATAATATTATAATATTCTCTCTCTCTCTCTCCCTCCTCCCTCTTTCTCTCTCTCTCTCCCTCCTCCCTCTTTCTCTCTCTCTCTCTCCATCTCTCTCTCTCTCTCCCTCTATCCCTCCCTCTCTCTCTCTGCCTCTCTCACTCTCTTTTATTTTTTTTCTCAAACTTAGTGACAGCAAGGCCCATTAAGACGTTTCAACTGAACAAAATCAATTTTGGTTAGTCTTATCATTAATGACCATACCATAAGAAAAAGCATGGATTTCAGAATTGGAGTTGGAATCCTCGATCCACCTTTTAGCTCTGTCTTTGAAGGAGTTGCTTAACCTTACTAATCCTCCTTTCTGTAATCAGTAAAGGAGATAGTAAAACCAATCACACACACTTTGCTGTGAGGATTATATGAGATCATGTATCTAAAATATTTAACAGAGTCTCTAGTACAGAATAGGTAGACAATAAACATAGCTATCTTATTATGTCATACTTTTCTTTTAGGATTAGAACTGGACCTTTCCTGTCAGTGGACACCTGTGTTTAAACAGGAGTTTTAGAGAAAGGACCTGGAACAGGTGCTAGGCTTTGTCACTCAAGGGTTGCATGATCTGGGCAGAATTCTTTGAATTTCAATTTTCCCTCTTGTGAGAGAGGATAATGATAACTTGCTTGCCTCCCTCCCTCACATACATTTGGGATAATTAAACAAGATAATAAATATGAACAATCTTTGCAACCAAATAGAGGAACATGTACCAAGTTGTGGTTTAAAAATTCATATATCCTTAACAAACAATTACTGTACACTTTTATAAGTTAAAAAATTATTAGAGAGAATACATACAAAATATGTATAAAACAGATAATTGCAGTGGTGCTATTAATAAGAAAATTAAAAACAAGCTCAATACTCCATGAGAAGAAATTATTAAGTATATTAAAATGCATCCATATAGTGGAATGGTCTGAAGGCCATTAAAGTCATTTTATAATAAACCTTAAAGAATATATACCACATTGGTAAAAGAAGTTATCACTGGGTGGTAGGATTCTTGGAGTATT
The DNA here is from genome assembly GCF_000164805.1 of Carlito syrichta. Classification (NCBI taxonomy): domain Eukaryota; kingdom Metazoa; phylum Chordata; class Mammalia; order Primates; family Tarsiidae; genus Carlito; species Carlito syrichta. The sequence goes on along the minus strand of NW_007252782.1, from coordinate 296,909 downwards.
TTTCCTTTTGCTTCTCTATATATTCAGCTACTTTACATTAATTTACATAATAATAATAAAGGTAAAATATGCTTTAGAAGACTGTATATTATTATGTTTCATAACATACTATTAAGCAATAATAATAAATATTTTAATAACATAAAGTATGAAGAGTGCAGTGATAATGCCAGTATATTAGTAGAGTGGTCATGAGTAAATATTTTTGTATTTTGTGCATTTTGGTTTTTTATGATTTAAATATTAAGTATCACTTTTCTTTTTTGAAATAGGGTCTCAGGTTGTTGCCCAACCAGAGTGCAGTGGTGTGATCATAGCTCACTGTAGCCTCAAACTCCTGGGCTCAAGTGATCCTCCTGCCTCAGCCTCCATTGGGACTGCAGGCCTGTGCCATCAGGCCTAAATACGCTTTTTGTTGTGGAGATGGTGGGTCTTCTATGTTGTCCAGGCTATTCTTGAACTCCTCGCATCAAGTGATCCTTTCACTTCGGCCTCCCAAATATATATCACTATTATAATTAGGGCAGAAGCACTAAAATAGATCAGTGAAATATGAGGGACCAATATTTAGATATTAGCAACATAATTATTCAACCAACAATATTCACCCCTCTTTTGAAGATACTTTTCTAATCACCTCAAGACTGGTGATTTTCTAAAAGAATACTGTAAAAGAATCACCAGGTGATCTTCAGAGTGTCTGGTAAGAACTTACCTAACACTTTGACAATTTCATGATACATAGTTGTATTTCTCTTTATTTTTTATATTAATTGGGGAGAGGGGAACTAACAGAAAGAAATTGGACTTGCCTATTGATTTCTTGTTTTCCAATTTTAGAAAGAAAATTTCTTTTGGGGGGCATTGATATTCTTATACATTAAATGCAGGGGTAAAGAAAACGTGTCCATGGTGGTGGAGAGGGATGTGCAAATGAGCTAAAGGATGAAACTTACATGACTACTGAAAGGAAGCATACTGTACCTGCCTCCTAAGTGAGTATAGGTAGTAGATGGTCCTTTCCTTTGTCAAGGCCCTCAATCCAATGTAAATAAGCTTCAGAATCTTTGTCTCTACTGAATAACCCTATCTCTCTGACCACAGCTTATAGATCAAGATATAGATACATGTTCTGAGATTGGCAGGTCATATTCTCAAGACACATCTTTGCACCTGGAAAACTTAATCACAGTACTGGCAGTGCCCTAAAAGAAAATACAAGAGCAATAGTTGCTGAGGTCCCAGGATCTGCCCTGACTCCTGACTACAGAGGTTTAAGATTAAGTTTGGTCCTGGGCAACTTAGTGTGACCTTGTCTCTATAATAAATAAATTTTTAAAAAATTAGTTTGATGAAGTCCCACTTGTCTATCTTATTTCTTAAGGTATGGGCATTTAGGGTTCTGAATAGGAATTGGTTGCCAGTTCCAATTTCCATAAGGGTGTCTCCTGCATTTTCTAAGATTCTTACAGTCTGAGGCTTTAGGTTTAGGTCTTTGATTCATTTAGAGTTAATTTTTGTGTATGGGAATAGGTAGGGATCCTGTTTCAATCTTCTGCATGTGATCAGCCAGTTTTTTCAACCCCATTTACTGAACAGGTTCTCCTCTCCCCAGTGGTTGTTTTTGGAGGCTCTGTCAAAGATGAATTAGTTGTGAAATTGAGACTTTATTTCCGGAATTTCTATCCTGTTCCATTGGTCTATGTGCCTGTTCTTGTACCAATAACAGGCTGTTTTGATTACTAGAGCCTTACAGTAAAGTTTGAAGTCTGGAAGTGTGATACCTCCTGCTTTGTTTCTTTTAATAAGGATTGTTTTGACTATTCGTGGCCATCATTAACAAAACAAACAACAACAGATGCTGATGAGGATGCGGCAAAAAAGGAACGTTTCTGCACTGCTGGTGGGGATGCAAACTAGTGCAACCTCTTTGGAAGACAGTGTGGCAATTTCTGAAAGAACTAGAAATTGACCTTCCATATGACCTAGCAATTCTCCTATTGGGAATATACCCAGAGGAACTCAAATCATTCTACAAAAAAAGATACCTCCACAGATGTTTGTTGCAGCTCTATTCACAATAGGAAAAACATGGAACCAACCATGTTGCTCATCGAAATTAGACTGGATTAAAAAAAGTGTAGTACGAGCCGGGCTCGGTGGCTCAGCCTGTAATCCCGCGCCTTTGGGAGGCTGAGGTGAGTGGATTGCCTGAGCCTGCGGGTTCGAGACCCGCCTGGGCAGCGAGACCTCATCTCTACAATGTATCAAAAAATCAGCTGGGCGTGGTAGCACATGCCTGTAATTCCGGCTACTTGGAAGGCTGAGGCGGAAGGATCGCTGAAGCCCAGCAGGTCGAGGTTGCGGTGGCCGGGAGCGGCCACTGCACTCCAGTCTGGGCGACAGTGAGACTCCAACT